>NC_140176.1:42266123-42288623 GCF_963971535.1 Notolepis coatsorum | reverse complement strand
TGACATGATTGGCAGACGTCATGAACGTGCAGGGGCACACTCAACCGGACAACCCGGGAGTTGACACTGCTCCAACACACCAGGGAACCAACCACCCTGTCGTTACCCTATGCTGTGGTTGTTCCTATAACCCCTCAGGAAAAACTCCAAAACACACCTGCGGGTATCATACCGCAGTACAAGTGTTGCAGTTTTTCAAAAAAGGGTTATTCCAGGCCTACGGGTCGACGAAACATTACTTCGGACCGGGCCCGGCGGCACGGGAAGCACAGAGTTACCAGAGGAGGTCCAAGACCACCCCAACAGCCCCCTTCACGCCACGCGTGAGAGAGGAGCGAAAATAATGGAGAACCAGCCCCAAGCACACTGCCCTTGGTATTCCCAGGCGGTCTCCCAACCAAGTACTAATCAGGACCAAACCAGCGTAGCGGCCGAGATCGAACGAGATCGGGCGTGTACAGGTTGGCATGGCCGTAAGCCATTACGACAGTGCAGAGTACAATATGTACCCAACAAGGGTCTCCATAGCGCCTAACCCTGCGACACCCGGACCGACCTGGCATTTTTCCCCCCGAAAAAAGCACAAGTCCCTCAGGGTACCAGAACAGCAGATCTGCATCCCCGGCGGACAACGGGTTTAACTGACCTGGACCAGCGTGACCAGAACCAGTCCCGTGCCCTAACCACGCCGATATGCCTACTCCAGGAGAAGGGGCAGATATGCATGTTGATCTTAAAACATGAAAAGAAGGCGCCACCCAGACGGTCGGTGTGAACCGCGCCTGGTGGCCCACCCCAAGGGCGTGAGACCCCTCTACATATGTTCAGATCCATTCCGTCATCATCCCCCAGATATGAAGGAGAATCCGTCGATAACCAATACAGGTCGTCGGAAGAGGAAAAAACCTCCATCCCAGTTGCTTTATAAAAACGCTGTTTTAACCACAAGCAACCAAGGCGTGCTAGTCACCTGCCTGATCTTCAACAGAACACCCCGAGCTAGCACTTAACGTGCGTCGGGACACAACCACATCAATGAACAGGCTATTTAGACCTTTCAGTGAATCCCCAAGGCACCAAGGGGAAACGACAAGAGGGGTGTGGTGCTTCCTAAACTCCAACTCTTTTTAATAAAAAAGAAGGAAGCACCAACAGTATGAATCCCAGTCTACACAGCCGAGGGTAAAAACTGTTTATATTTTTACATCCAGTCACCCCTTCCACAGAGGATTTAGACCGAAATTCCCCAGAAAGCCTTCCCACGTGAGTCGTAGAATGAAAAAGCCATGGCAACTGCGAGTCACGTGACCAACTGACTCAAGTTACACATAAAATCGAGCGTAGCGGACCCGTAAGTCCTACGCTCTAACCCGACACTTTGACACAACAGACCTTACTTAAAGATCTAACTCACGGAAGCCATCGTCATAGCAACGTATCGTATGCTATGACGGGGGGAAACCCCACACACAACTCCTGTTTGTAATAGGAGCATAGTCAGGACAACCCTTCCCCCCCCCCCCCCCCCCCCCAGCCAAGGCGTTTAACGGCTTGGCCCTGACTGGCCCAACAGGAGATGAGAAAACCCATTTGACCAATCAAGTGGGAAGGAGGGGTTTATTCGGCACCCCCTCACAAAACCCTTCCCCCTGCACACAATAACAACTGTAGTATATGAAACCTTTGGTAGAATGCCAATGAATAGCGCAAGCTAATACAATGCATGCTACCCACAGAATGTGAACAGGGTTTACAACAAAACCAAGTCGTGTGCGTGTGTGAATCCTACACCCGCATTCCATGTTGTACATAGAAAAACACTGATAGAGAGTATAACGGCTAGGCCGTGGAACGTGTGTATACGAGCATTACTGCAACTAACACAACAGTGTTGTAGTTCAACATTACTTCGTGTGTAAGCAACAGACCATACAACCAGCTTCTACCTGCATGTGGAGCGTCAGGCCGAGATAGAAACCCTACTATAACCGAGTGAATGCTGCAGACCTTGCTTTAATCTCATAACACGAACGTAACTCATCCATCAATGTATACCAATGTAGATTCACACTTTGCAACCTCATCATATGTTTTGGTGAAGAAACACACAGTTTGTTTAACCAAAAAATACAGTCCCCCTTTTTAGGGGACTTTTTATTTAATCAACAAGTAATATGAGAGGGCCGGGGAGGGGTAAACAGAGGGGACAGCATGGGGAAAAAAGTCACTGTCTAGCGGCGTCTGCTGCCTCGAGCCGCTCAGGCTTTGCCACCCCGAGAAGCCCCGGAGGGACGGTAGGCAATCGGTTGCTGGTCTCGTCGATCCCTACCGTCTCCTCCGGTCGTAGATGGGCCGGCTGCAGCAGCAGCACCGTCTCTCCTCCTGGCCTTCGTCGACGGGCCATCAGTGGCGACGGAGGCATTGGCAGCCACGGCAGAGGAAGCTCGAGGACGTGGAAGCCTTCTGACTCCACCGGCGATGACGGGAGGTGGAAAATGGGGTTGGAGCACGGATCTCTCCTCTGCCATCTCTCTGCATGTTGAGGTCATCAATTGCAGGGCCTTCCCGAAAAGTCCAGCATCGGAGAGGGTGGCCGTCAGAAGAGGAGCCCTCTTCTTCTCCGGCACACGGGCCTGCTCCAGCCAAAGGTGGAGCTGGATCAGAGTTGCCAGGGCGCGCACTTTCCCAGAGGCTATGGCCTGCACCTGAGTCAGATGCAGGACAGCTCCTGCCGCCTGGGTGAGCTGATCATGTTGTACCTCCGACCGCTCCGTGCCGCCCGTCATTATCCCGGATACAAATCTTGCCAGCTGTGCGATATTAGACGAAGCAGCCAGCGATTGTGTACCCGCGATGAACGACTGGTCACTCCAATACGCCAAACGCCTAGCCGATTTTCCTTGGAGAACCGGCTTGCATAACGGCTCCCACACCACATCCGGACAGAGGAGAGCGGCCATCGGCCTATCAAGCCGTGGCACACCCTCTCTCATACCTTCAACCAAACCCACCACCCGCGTAACTGGTACGTAGGCGGGAGTGAGGCCCATGATGTGGGACACCACCTGGCCCCGACGAACATAGGCCCCCATTGAGGGGAAAAATGGGTAGACAACGTCCACCCCTCTCACCGGGCGACGCTGCCAGAGATGACCTATTAGATCATCGGGGACAGGAGCAGGCAGTGGCTGCCACCGCCATAAGCTCGGGGAACAAAGCCTGCAGTTCCCCCTGCAGACTTTCCTCCACCGAACCCGCATCCCTCACATGCAGCAGGCTGCGACTGGTTAAGGAGCCACAGTCTGATGTGGCTGATAGTAGGGCATCCTACCGAAGAGGCAGAGGGGTTTCCCTGACATCCTCGAACAAGGCGCCCCAAGGAGACATATCACCCCCCTCCAGTGTTACCTGGACGGGTGGGATATTCGTCTCTACTGGGCCTTCAAACAAGAACCCGTCCGCCTCTACCATGCAATCCTCTGTTTCCATTGGGCAGCTAGAGACCGACGCATCCTCGCTGGTCTCCAGCAATTCCCCAAACCCAGGCCGTTCACGTCTGCAGGACACCATCTTGCGACGGGACCGAGCAGACGCAAAAAGCTTGCGTCTCAAATCCTCCGGAACCAACGGAACCGGCCGTTCAACAACGGACGATTCCCCGGAACCAGAGCCAGGACCAGGCCATCGCAGAGGCGACGGCACCGGTGCACTGGCTCCTCGGAGAGGCAAACTACCCATCGGATGCCTACCGGGCGTGGCTGCCGACCACGAACGCGGCAACAGCCCCGCACCAGAACGCACGACGGAGGTGGGAATGGAGAACCGCTGGTGAAGAGTGGTTCTACGACTCTCCGAAGTAGACATTATGACTTCGATTTTTCTCTTGAATATTTATGAGAGAAGAAAAAAATAAGCACAATGTAAACTCGTCTCAACTTTCTTCAACTAGCAACCTCGTCAAGTGGGGATCTACCGAAGGCACTTCCTTGTGGTGAAAGCGAAGAAGGAGGCGAGTAGGTGGCCACACACCTGCTTATGAAGGTAAGCTGATAGGGGTGTGGTCAGACGGATGTTGGGATGTAAAGGTACATTGTGGAATTTTTTATTCAGTGCGCGTGCACGAGCGAGGTACAGTGCAGTAGTGACGCCGAGCGGAGCCATACGATACAGAACTGGTGTGTATACAACACCCCTGCATGCGCTCCTCCTCTCCTCTCTTCTCTCTAGCCCAGAGTCAGGAACACTACTACTCCTCTCCTCTCTCTAGCCCAGACACTACTACTCCTCTCCTCTCCCCTCTCAACTCCCCTCCCCTCTCCACCCCTCTCCTCTCCTCTCTTCTCATCTCCTTTCCTCCTCTCCTCTCCTCTCCTCTCCTCTCCTCTCCTCTCCTCTCCTCTCCTCTCCTCTCCTCTCCTCTCCTCTCCTCTCCTCTCCTCTCCTCTCCTCTCCTCTCCCCTCTCAACTCCCCTCCCCTCTCCTCCCCTCTCCTCTCCTCTTCTCTCTTCTCATCTCCTTTCCTCCTTTCTTCTCCTCTCCTCTTCTCCTCACCTCTCTCCTCTCTCTAGCCCAGAGTCAGCAGCACTACTACCCCTCTCATCTCCTCTCTCCTCCTCTCCTCTAATAATAATAATAATAATAATAATAATAATAATAATAATAATAATAATAATAATAATAATAATAATAATTCATTACATTTATGTAGTGCTTTTCTAGACACTCAAAGCGCTCCCCACAATGTATGGTGGACATTGCCTCCTCCAACACCACTGGTAGCACCCAACCTTGGGCTACGCAGGCTTAATGGCTGCCATACACTGGCACCAGGCACACATCACACTACACAATGGCTGACCGGCTCAGAAGCAGTGTTCATTTAGTCAACGAACTAAGCTTTTCCCCCTGACGACAACGAGACAAGACGTCGCGTTAATGGAGATCATGTGACACTAACGTGACAAAATTATTCATGCAATGTCGTTGACTAAAAAACGACAACACAAAATGTAGTTTGCAAAATAAAATCTTGCTAAACGTTTATTCAACATCAACTTCGACGTCAACACTGTTTACTGCTAACAGGAACTTGTTTGCAGACAGGAAAGTAACAAACATAATTGTCTGTGCGGAACCCTTATCCCCAACACATCGTTCTGTGGGTGAATTATTGTAATGTTCTGGGGTTTTGTGTGTCGCTCTAGTTGTATGGTCTTAGGGGCACCACTGTTATGCTGGGGGTGTTGTTTCCCCTGGGAGATATGGGAGGACGGACCGGATGTTACATTGTTGTTGTTGTTGTTGTTGTGAAGCTAGCGTATTAGCAGGTAGTTGTGTTGTGTATGAGAAGGGAAGTATCAACATGTAAAACCTCCTAGTGGGCTGGAAATAAAGCACCATACAGAAAAGGAAACTCTCCTCTTTCTTCCCTACATTACTGCATGACGGATCGCTACATTATGTTGATCCACCACAATAGAACACATTAAATAGTTTACATAAGTCTAACCAGCTAGCACTAACGGGGAGCATGTCTATGTTCCCCGGGTCCTATGTTCCCCGGTAGTGATAGATAGTCAGACCACCAGCCCTGATTCCAAACTCTAACCTTAACCAACTTCGAAAGAGGGCCTAAGCTTAACCAGTTCGAAACAAGGCGGACATTAATAATTAATAAAATAATAAAAATGTATAAAATGTCCAATCAATCAATCAATCAATCAATCGGGGAACATAGGACCCGGGGAACATAGGGATGACCCCCACTAACGTTCGCTTTTTTAGTTTAGAAAAAGCTCACGCCAACTTATGAGGCTGTAACTGAGTGGCGAGACTAAACTAACTAAACAAAAAAGACTAAAACGAAAATGCTCAGACCTGTAGTTGACTAAAACTTGACTAAACAAAAAATAGATAAAGGTGACTAAATATGATGAAAACGAAAAAGAGCATTTGAGACATGACTAAGACTAAAACAAACATTTTAAATAGCTGACGAAATTAACACTGCTCAGGAGACAGGGATTGATACCAGCCAATTAAGAGGAAGGGATGATTAGGTGGCCTTGGTGTCAGAGACCCCCTACTCTGATAGGTGTCCTGAGATTCAGAACATTTACAACAAGCGGTGCAGGGGCAAGGCTAAGAGAATCATTAAAGACTCCAGTCACCCGAACAACTGCCTCTTTGAACTGCTGCGGTCAGGCAAGCGATACCGGAGTCTCAAGGCGAGCACAGAAAGACTCAGAAGAAGCTTCTATCCCCAGGCCATCAGGCTGCTCAACGAACAATGAACACTACACAACAACCATCAAACACACTGTAGCACCCACTCCCCACACTTTATAGCACACACTCACTTTAAACAAACACACTGTAGCCCCCACTCCCCACACTTTATATTTATTGATGAAGGATTGCACTACAACTCGTACACCTTACTGTAAACTGTACCTAAATTGTACCTCATCCCATTTCTGCTTTGCACTATATAGTATTGTACATTAGTACACTGCATAGTATTGTATATTATATGGTAACTCAGTTACGTCTATTCTGCATCGAACATTGTACATATGTCTATACTGAACACTGTGACCTCATTTTCTACTTCTAATTTACATGCTATACTATGTTATTTGATACTATCTTGTCTAGCACAGTCTCTGGAGCGTAACAGTAAGAAGCATTTTGTATGAAAGTATTCTGTACTTCTGTATGACAACTATTAAAGAAACTTGAAACTTGAAACTTGGACCTCGGTTTAGCGTCTCATCCAAAGGACGGCACTCGCAGTTATACGTCCTTATCACCGTAACAGGGGCATTGTTACTGACTAATCCACAGGACAGAGTGCCCCCTGCTGGACAACAACACCACTTTCCGACAACAGCCTTGACCGGGGCTCGAACCGGTGATCTTCTGATCATAAGTCCGGAGCTCTACTCATGCAGCCACGCTGCCTCTCCTCTCCTCTCCTCTCCTCTCCTCTCCTCTCCTCTCCTCTCCTCTCCTCTCCTCTCCTCTCCTCTCCTCTCCTCTCCTCTCCTCTCCTCTCCTCTCCTCTCCTCTCCTCTCCTCTCCTCTCCTCTCCTCCTCTCCTGTCTCTAGCCCTGAGTCAGTAACACTACTACTCCTCTCCCCTCCTCTCCTCTCTTCTCCTCTATCCTCTCCTCTGCTCTCCTTTCCTATCATCTCCTCTCTCTAGCCATGAGTCAGCAACACTACATCCTCTTCTCTCCTCTCCTCTTTCTAGCCCAGTCAGCAACACTACTACTCCTCTCCTCTCCTCTCGCCTATCTCCTCCTCTTCTCTCTCTAGCCCAGAGTCAGCAACAGTGGCACTACTACTCCTCTCCTCTCCTCCTCTCTCCTCCCACCTCCTCTCCTCTCCTCTCTCCTCCTCTCCTCTCTTTAGCCCAGAGTCAGCAACACTACTACTCCTCTCCTCTCCTCCTCTCTCCTCCCACCTCCTCTCCTCTCCTCTCTCCTCCTCTCCTCTTTCTAGCCCAGAGTCAGCAACACTACTACTCCTCTCCTCTCCTCCTCTCATCTCCTCTCTCTAGCCCTGAGTCAGCAACACTACTACTCCTCTCCTCTCCTCCTCTCCTCTCCTCTCCTCTCCTCTCCTCTCCTCTCCTCTCCTCTCCTCTCCTCTCCTATCCTCTCCTCTCCTCTCCTCTCCTCTCCTCTCCCCTCCTCTCTCCTCTCTCTAGCCACGAGTCAGCAACACTACTACCCCTCTCCTCCTCTCATCTCTCCTCTCCTCTCATCTCTCCTCTCCTCTCCTCTCCTCTCCTCTCCTCTCCTCTCCTCTCCTCTCCTCTCCTCTCCTCTCCCCTCCTCTGCCCTCCTCTCTCCTCTCCTCTCTCTAGCCACGAGTCAGCAACACTACTACTCCTCTCCTCCTCTCTCCTCTCCTCTCCTCTCCTCTCCTCTCCTCTCCTCTCCTCTCCTCTCCTCTCCTCTCCTCTCCTCTCCTCTCCCCTCCTCTCCCCTCCTCTCCCCTCCTCTCTCCTCTCCTCTCTCTAGCCACGAGTCAGCAACACTACTACTCCTCTCCTCCTCTCTCCTCTCCTCTCCTCTCCTCTCCTCTCCTCCCCCCTCCTCTCCTCTCCTCTCCCCTCCTCTCCTCTCCTCTCCTCTCCTCTCCTTTCCTCTCCTCTCCTCTCATCTCCTCTCCTCTCCTCTCCTCTCCTCTCCTCTCCTCTCCTCTCCTCTCCTCTCCTCTCCTCTCTCTAGCAACGAGTCAGCAACACTACAGCTCCTCTCCCCGGAGCAGAATAAATGTTTAAGGTCCCAGAGGTTAGGCCACAAAATAAAATCGAACAACCCCAAGCAGACTCTATAATAACTCCCTGCAGTGCTCGCGGAGGAAGAGTGGTTTTTCAGGCACGCAAACGATCCACAGAGGAAGGCAAACCCAACCCTGCCTCCTAAGTCACAATTAAAGGCATTACATCTCTGTAGAGAGAAGATGATGAATGTTACTTGAAAACGCCAAAAAGGAACAAGTCAACTGTGACTTAAAGGGGGAATTACCTCCGCTTTGTGAGTTCATGTAGGATGTTCCTGTACCCGAGGACAGCTCAGTCGATATGTTCTGAACGGGCGCCACTCTCTCCTAAAGCTAGAACTCGGAGAGAGAAGCCTCGAATTCGCGACATCGTCTGGATGTAAAGTTGGAGGCTGCTCCATAGACGATGAACGGGGCACTGGATTTGCGGTAGGGATGGGACTTTCTAGCAAAAGTGCTATTCGAAAATTCGTGTTTCATAATTTCATAATATAGAATATTCTAATATTCCCCCCCCCCCCCCCTGTTATGTACCATGAGCTTGATCACTCCTGTGTCACTGTGCATGCAGGTGAGGGCTGCTAATTAGCTGATTGCTGCTGATTGGATACATGCCTGGCAGCGTAAAGCCAGTCCCTCAGTCACACATGCAGCCTGACTGTGGCTAGAGGAGAGTGTGGAAACAGAGACTTTTCACGTTCCACCATTCTTTGATCTTTAGTTTGTGCTAGTATTCATTGTTAGAGTAGTCTTTTGGTTTAAACACAGGCTTTGGTGTCTGTTTGCACTTATGTTGCGTCCTTTTGAGCCAGGGTCGTAACAGTTGGGCGCTCGTCCGGGAGTGAATTTGGAAACAAATACCCCTAGAATTTGTTTGGTGTTTTTATTTTTTTTGCATGGGGTGTCGTGGTGCTATAGTGTGGGTAGTGATCGTTACATGTTGTGTAACGTGGGGGCTTGAGCCGATCGTCAAACAGGTGAGTATGCCCTTATTTTTTGTAATTTGATTTGACTACTTATATGCTGTTAAAATATATAGTTTAGTGGACACCACATGTAGGTAGGGACATTATTTTCTGGTTGTTTGTTAGCTTCCTGTGCACTACTTACTCCTGGGGCAGTCATAGAAGTGATTAGTACCATCTACTTGTCTTGTACCATACCATATACTTGACGGGTGGATGGTCAATATGATATTTGGCTGGTAGCAGGTGTGGTTGAAGAGGGTTAGGTCTACAGGGCGTTAGCTTAAGGGTAGGTAGGTTAGGGTGCCAGAAAATACAGGTAGTGTGGTAGGGCCTGATGTAGTTTTTTTTTTAGGGTAGACGTGTGGTGGGCCGTTTGACTGCAGTTTAGATGTAGAAGCTGTAAGTAGTCATATCAGGTTATAAGGGGCACCTGTTTGAATCTGTTTGTTGTATTTAATTTTTTGTTTTGAGTGTAACTCAGTGTTTGGATAGCCTACCTATTAGCACCTGACCTCCTGCGCGTATGACACATCTACTTATTTCAGGGTGGTTGTTTTAATTTTTTTTTTTGCAAACTAGAAAGGTGCGCTCAGTAGAGCACACATTTCCACCACGTCGCACGCCGATCACACAGGCAGACAGGCACAAAAGCTGACTCCTCTCCTTATAGTTATTAGTATTGGCATTAGCATGCTAACGCTAACAGGGGGTGCTTCAGTGATTCTTTATGGTTCTTCAGTGGTTCTTCAGTGGTTCTGTAGTGTTTCTTCAGTGGTTCTTTAGTGGTTCTTCAGTGGTTCTTTAGTGGCTCTTTAGTGGTTCTTCAGTGGTTCTTCGTGGTTCTTCAGTGGTTCTTCAGTGGTTCTTTAGTGGTTCTTCAGGTAAATTGTGTGTATGCTAGGGTGCTTTTGGTATCTCTAAAGTGAGCAGGTTGTAGCGCTGGTGCAGTAAGGATGGCTTCCGTTAAGGATTTTGTTGATCACCCTTCTGATGAGGTGTTGGAAAGGTTTTCCAAGGAACAGCTTCTGGAGCTTGCTGTGCACTACAAGGTGGAGCTTACTGCCAGTGAGAAGCGTTTGAAACCAACTGCCTTGGTTGCTTTGAGGGCTTTACTCGTTAGGGAGCAGGTGCTTGCGGCGAGGGTGGAGGAGCCTCTTTTGTCTGACGTGTCTCCGCTACTATCTGGTATGGCGGAGGGTGAGTGGAGTTGGTCCCCGAGGCCTATCGTCAGCGTTTTAGAGGCTATCGCAGGTCGGAGGGACAGTCGTATGTTGAATTTGGAAAAGAGAAGGAGAACCTGTTTGACAGGTGGTGCACCTCTCAGAAAGCAGAGTCAAGAGAGCAGCTTAGACAGTTGATTCTCCTAGAGGAATTTAAAAGATGTGTTCCTGATACCGTTTCCACTCATCTAAACGAGCGTAGGGTATTGAAGATAGGCGACGCCGCTGTTTTCGCTGATGAGTTTGTGTTGACACACAAGTCCGTTTTTGTGGAGGAATACCGTGTTGAGTCCAGGGATAGGCGTCCTTTTCAGGGGGGTCGTTTCCCAAAACCTGTGTCTGCTGGTCAGTTTACTTCACCTCCTAGGCGGGGTGGTTCTGCTAGTGCATTCCCAGAAGGGATTATATGTTTCTACTGTAAAGAGCCTGGTCATATCGTTGCTGGGTGCCCGGTGCTTGAACAGAAAAATGTCAGAACGGTGGCTCTGGTAGAAACCGTATGCAGAACACCTATGCCAACGTTAGAGGGTGATGGGGAAAGTATCAAACGTGTGGACAAAGAGCTTGAGGGTTCCTCAAGATTTATGATGGATGGATTTGTTTCCCTGACTGATGCACTAGAGTCCAAACAGGCTATAACAATTTGGAGAAATACCGGAGCTTTTCAGTCCCTCATTCTGGAGGGGATTTTGCCGTTTTCAGAAAAGTCTTCTTTGCATTCCGGTGTCGTTGTTCATGGCTTTGGAGGTGGATTTGTGGATGCACCTTTGCATGAGGTCACACTCAACTCTCCCTTAGTATCAGGCAATGTTGTTGTGGGGGTATGTTCTCACATCCCCATAAGAGGGGTGTCCTTCATTCTAGGGAATGATTTGGCTGGTGACAAAGTGCTGGCTACTCCAGTTGTAACTCCCATTCCTGTGGTTTCTGAGGTCCCTGATGAGCTGACACAGAAACATCCAGGAGTGTTCCCTGTGCGTGCTGTGACACGGGCAATATCAAAGGACAAAAGTGATGTTGTTGATACTTCGACTTGTGACATTACACTTAGTGACACATTCTTTGTTGAATTGAAAAGTTAACCTGTTGAGATTATTGGAAAGCACACTGTGGATGTACCTCTGCATAATGATTCTCTTGATTGTGCCTTTGTGTCAGGCCCGGTGGTGAAACCAAAGTTGACATGCGTGCCGGATATGATTGTGGCAGGAGATGATTTGGCAGCGCAGTGTCTCAAGGTCTTCCCAGCCTGTACGGTGGCTGAGGCCACGAACAAATTGGAGGATGAGTGTGGGAAGGATGCTATGAGAGATGCTGTTGATTCATGTGACACCGTTCTAGTTGAAGGCTGCCAGCCTTCCCACAGTAGCTCTATTGTTCCTGATGTTTCACTTGTGGGCAGGGATGGTCCCAGTATGTCAGTTGATGATTCTGACATTGATTCACGTGTCCACACTGACTCTCTGCCATGCACTAGGTGTGCTAGTCAACCTAGTTACCTGTGTCCTGTGGAGCAGGAGCCGCCTTCGCGACCTGGTCTGATGAGTGGCAACCATTTTGATCAGGACAATGTTATTTTGTGTGACGCCATTTTGGATGGTATTCCAGACGCTTTTGTGACTGATGTATTGCCATGTTCCAGGGATGGTGGGGCTGTACCTGAGGCGGTGCATCCTACTCTGGATGTTCACGGTTTGCAGTATACTGAACTGCCAGTGCCAGGTGGGATGGATATGGGCGCTGTGGTGGTATCAGAGATCTATGGTTTTTGTTTTTCTGTGTTCTGTCCTGTTGAGCGCAGTGAGCTTAGCTCTCATATTGATTTTGGTTTGCAGTCTATTTTTGACAGGTCGGTATCAGTGGAGGGGCCTGTTGAAATGGAGCTCATATGTGATAAGGTCTTGGTTTGTCGATGGGGTCCTAAGTCTTACGCCTCAGTGGAGGAGGAGCCTGCCCCACTCCAGCCATATACCGCAGTGGAGGAACCTTTTGTGAGGTCTAGCTTGCCCGAGAGTCGGGACAGGGTTGTTTTTTGTTTTACACAGCATTGGCGAATGTTCCACAGTGGGGAGCATGCAACACGGTTGATGGTCGTGTTCGACAGGGGCCGGCCCGTTATCGCTGTTGTGGTAGTGGCCCTGACAACTAATGGGTCACAATATTTTTTGTTTTTACGGGTTTGATGTGTAGTGGTTGCCTCTTGGGCAACCATTTTGGTGGGGGAGGTGTTATGTACCATGAGCTTGATCACTCCTGTGTCACTGTGCATGCAGGTGAGGGCTGCTAATTAGCTGATTGCTGCTGATTGGATACATGCCTGGCAGCTTAAAGCCAGTCCCTCAGTCGCACATGCAGCCTGACTGTGGCTAGAGGAGAGTGTGGAAACAGAGACTTTTCACGTTCCACCATTCTTTGATCTTTAGTTTGTGCTAGTATTCATTGTTAGAGTAGTCTTTTGGTTTAAACACAGGCTTTGGTGTCTGTTTGCACTTCTGTTGCGTCCCTTTGAGCCAGGGTCGTAACACCCCCCAAAAGATTTATATAAAAAAATGTATATTACATTTTATTTATTATTATATTTTTTTCCAGCTGACCGACAATAAATCAAAATGACACCATTCACCATCGTAGCCTATAATAACAGCATTGCATTGGCCTATCAACCGGCTTTAATAAACAAACAGAAAGAGTAGCATGTGCATCTTTTTGATCAATTAGGCTATGAAAATTAGGCTGCCTCTAAATATAAAAAGGAATTAAATAAGAATGTTTGCTTCAATAATAAACATTAATTAATTAAAATGACTAATTCAGACCAATACGAGAACATGAACCTCATCTGGGAGATTTGTTTATCGTCTATGGAACAGCCCCAGGTTTTCTTTTTTTAAACGTTTATTTATAGCATTTTCAGCTTTTTCTGGCCACACAGGGCCGATAGAGGGAGAGAGGGAGAACGGGAGGAGAGGTAGGGAAGACATGCGGCAAATGGTCGCCGGGACTGGGAAACGAACCCGGGACGACCGCTTCGCGACTCAGCACGCTATGTGGTGTGCTACTGGAGCGCCCCGAACAGCCCCAAATTTGACATCCAGGTGACGTCAACAATCTTATGGTTCTTTCTCTCAGTGTTAGCTTCAGGAAAGAGCGGCGCATGTTCAAAACATTATCGACTGAACTGTCCTCACGCACAGCAACAATCGGTGGTTTAATGCCCTTTAATGCTCCTATTTAAAAGGTGCTGTAAGTGTAAATCTTTTGTTCAAATACTGACCAGACACTTTATATCAGTGATGGCTGTTGGAATGTGGAGCTATTATTTTAACACATAGACTACTTATTTTAACAAAGAAAAAAAAACACTTACAGCACCTTTAACTCATTCAGCGCCAGGGGTCGCTGTTTACTTTACGGTTGAAATGCCATCGCCTTTTAACATGGGGATACGTGGCTGTGTTTGCAGGCCTAAAGCTATATTATATATTATAGCTATGGATCTAATAATATAGTCGATTGTCATTGAGTTTCTTCCAGTCAAGATGCAAGAAACAGATAATTTGTATACCGTGGTGAATATGAGTATAGTTTCAGGGCGGTCTGGTGTCATTTCCAAAATGCTCCGTAATGGCCGGCAACGTGTATTCTAGTAAAAACTTTATTGTTTCTTCCCTGGACTAGCTACTGTTCTCAAATCAAATTTAGATTATCGGTATTATGTTTCATCATGGATGCATGAAAGGGGGGTGCTTTGATCGCAACCAACGGACCACGCCATCAGCATGAAGGGGTTTTTCGATTGACGCAATATTGATACAATATAGTCCTTACCTTGACCAGGATCTGCCCCGAAAAGAATATTCTAATTATCTGATCGCCATTCCAAGTACTGATGTCGATTGAGGTGCCAACGTAATCCAGCACTGAACATGATCCGGGGAGGTCCGACCCTCGTCGATGCATCCGTTATAAGCGCTTGCCTTGCCCGAGTAGTTAGACCCCGCCCGCACGCCGCAGCTCGGCCCACACACCAAGCCACACCGTTTCAAATGGAGTGCAATAGCGGCCACAAGGCGTTAGGCGGCGGAATTGGACTTTTGCGATCTCAGACCCATCCCCAGTGATAACACACAGCTGCCTGCATTTTTATGAATGGAAATATCGAATAAAAGAAATAACGATCCAATAACGTATATATACGTGGTTGGCATTCAACAATTGGCGGGCTAACACGTATTAAATCGTTGTTGGCGGCCATTGAGTTAATATACCAGAACGTACAGTGTGTTGCCTTCTAAGCCGGGTGGGCTCAATAACGAGTAAGTGACGTGAGACGTCCACTACCTGTCGGCCCTCCACCACCTCCCCTCCATCCTCAAGCCATTATCTGGACATTTCTCAGCCCCTATGTCCCCTCGGAAGTGTACTTGGCAGTGTATACTTCCAGGCACGCTGTATGAACCAGGGGGGGGGGGGGGGGGGGGGGATTCATCAGCCTGTCAGAGAAGTGACCCAGCCCCTCCGGAGAAGATGATCAGTCTTCTGTCGTCTGCCATGGAGCTGCGGCTCGGGCCAGGAGCGATGCGTGAGCCAAGACAGACACGCAGAGGCATGCCTGCCCGAGCACAACCACACACGTGCATAGGCACACACACACGCACGCACGCACACACACACACGCACACACACACACACACACACGCACACACACACACACACACGCACACACGTATGCAAACGTGTGCAAATTTGCACACACACGTGTACATGGATGGACACACACACAGGCACACGACTCAAAAAGAAACATGGCGTCCTCTAACGTCTTCACCTGGGCTCTGTATCGCAAATGTCAATATTCCCACAATCTCTCGCCCATTCTCCTTGGCCCATCGTATTCTGCCAGGGATCTTGATGCATCTCAAATTGAACTGACATGTCATCATCGGCCCCCTCACCCACCCACCCCTGCCCCTCCTCCTCCCACCCCGCCTTTTATACATACTTGAGGGGGGGGGGGTAAAAAAAATAAAAACGCACTAGCACCGCGGGGCAATGAAGTTAAGGTAAGATAAGTTATCTCCCGAAGTTCACACACTGTCCCCTGTGTTATCAGATGTGTAAACTTGGACTATCGTATTAGCTTCGGGGCAGAGAGTGTGTGTGAGTGTGTGTGTGTGTGTGTGTGTGCGTGTGCGTGTGCGTGTGCGTGTGCATGTGTGTGTGTGTGTGTGTGTGTGTGTGTGTGTGTGTGTGTGTGTGTGTGCGTGTGTGTGTGTTTTCTGAGGGAGTTGGAGGCGGACGGGAGGGAGGGGGGAGTTCTGTGTCTGCTCAGAGCTCGCATGGACTTGTGAGTGAGGAACCCACTCCCCCTAGTGCCTCCAAGCGGCAAAACATTTACGTCATCTCAACAGAATGCCCTCTGCTCATTAGCAATGTGTCGCCAAAGAGATGGGGGGGGAGGGGGGGGGGGGCGTCGGTTAAGACCCTCGCCTCTGGAGCCACCCCTGGTGGCCTGACATTGAATCCTGCCATCTCTCTCTCTCTCTCTCTCTCTCTCTCTCTCTCTCTCTCTCTCTCTCTCTCTCTCTCTCTCTCTCTCTCTCTCTCTCTCTCTCTCTCTCTCTCTCTCTCGTGTCTCCTCGTACTCTTGTATCCCTCTCAGCCATGAAGAAAAAGACACACTAAGGGGACAATCTCAAATGTGTTTTAGAACCATTTTTGTAGGGGGAAATAGTTTGTGTGGACTGTACGGTAATGATATGACTGCACTCGACACAAAACCAAAGTTTCAGAGGAAGGACTCGTCCTGAGATCCTCTTCTGCCGCGTTGAATAGCCTGTCTCTATCAGCTCTATCAGAGCTCATCAGAGCCGCAGCGTAGAGCTCCCTATCAGAACTCATCACAGCCGGAGCGAGAGCTCCCTATCAGAACTCGTCACAGCCGGAGCGAGAGCTCCCTATCAGAACTCATCACAGCCGGAGCGAGAGCTCCCTATCAGAACTCGTCACAGCCGGAGCGAGAGCTCCCTATCAGAACTCATCACAGCCGGAGCGAGAGCTCCCTATCAGAACTCATCACAGCCGGAGCGAGAGCTCCCTATCAGAACTCGTCACAGCCGGAGCGAGAGCTCCCTATCAGAACTCATCACAGCGAGAGCTCCCTATCAGAACTCATCACAGCGAGAGCTCCCTATCAGAACTCATCACAGCCGGAGCGAGAGCTCCCTATTAGAACTCGTCACAGCCGGAGCGAGAGCTCCCTATCAGAACTCATCACAGCCGGAGCGAGAGCAGCCTGACTGGGAAAAAAACGCTCTGACCCAGAGTCAGCCACGCCGCCGGCTCACATTCAGAACGGAGGCTTTCAGACACTCTTCCATGCGGCGAGAGACACAATGAGTGTGCACCGCATTCTCCATCTCTCTCCATTCCCACGCAAATATGCTTTTATCATTGTACCAAGAGAGGGGGGCGGGAAAAACATTGAAAAACAAACCTGACTGTCGAATGCATTCTCAGTATCTCCCTCCTGAATGCTTATCACGGCGTGGTGTTACACGGTACGGATAGATCATAAGCCCGGTCTACACCGGCGCAACGCCTTCCCTTTCTGAATCTATACCGAGGCCCATTATCAAAGATCTACGATCAACACTGCCGTGTTCAAATGTCACGGCTATTCACTCCGGGTGTCAGGACCAGAGAGGGAGAGCCAGACGCGGAACACAGACATGGACGATGTGGGCAAAAAAAAAGAACACTTTATTTTGAAAGGAGAAGGAGACGGGAAAGGGGAAATTAAGGAGCATGGAGGAGAGGAGGCAGAGCGGCCGGTTAGGGAGCAGAGCAGCTGGTTAGGGAGCATAGGAGGAGAGGAGGCAGAGCGGCCGGTTAGGGAGCAGAGGAGGAGAGGAGGCAGAGCGGCTGGTTAGGGAGCAGAGCAGCTGGTTAGGGAGCATGGAGGAGAGGAGGCAGAGCAGCTGGTTAGGGAGCATAGGAGGAGAGGAGGCAGAGCGGCCGGTTAGGGAGCATAGGAGGAGAGGAGGCAGAGCGGCCGGTTAGGGAGCAGAGCAGCTGGTTAGGGAGCATGGAGGAGAGGAGGCAGAGCAGCTGGTTAGGGAGCAGAGCAGCTGGTTAGGGAGCATGGAGGAGAGGAGGCAGAGCGGCCGGTTAGGGAGCAGAGCAGCTGGTTAGGGAGCATGGAGGAGAGGAGGCAGAGCAGCTGGTTAGGGAGCAGAGCAGCTGGTTAGGGAGCATAGGAGGAGAGGAGGCAGAGCGGCCGGTTAGGGAGCAGAGCAGCTGGTTAGGGAGCATGGAGGAGAGGAGGCAGAGCAGCTGGTTAGGGAGCAGAGCAGCTGGTTAGGGAGCATGGAGGAGAGGAGGCAGAGCGGCCGGTTAGGGAGCAGAGCAGCTGGTTAGGGAGCATGGAGGAGAGGAGGCAGAGCAGCTGGTTAGGGAGCAGAGCAGCTGGTTAGGGAGCATGGAGGAGAGGAGGCAGAGCGGCCGGTTAGGGAGCAGAGCAGCTGGTTAGGGAGCATGGAGGAGAGGAGGCAGAGCAGCTGGTTAGGGAGCAGAGCAGCTGGTTAGGGAGCATAGGAGGAGAGGAGGCAGAGCGGCCGGTTAGGGAGCAGAGCAGCTGGTTAGGGAGCAGAGCAGCTGGTTAGGGAGCATGGAGGAGAGGAGGCAGAGCAGCTGGTTAGGGAGCATGGAGGAGAGGAGGCAGAGCAGCTGGTTAGGGAGCAGAGCAGCTGGTTAGGGAGCAGAGCGGCTGGTTAGGGAGCAGAGCGGCTGGTTAGGGAGCAGAGCAGCTGGTTAAGGAGCAGAGCAGCTAGTTAGGGAGCAGAGCGGCTGGTTAGGGAGCAGAGCGGCTGGTTAGGGAGCAGAGCGGCTGGTTAGGGAGCAGAGCAGCTGGTTAGGGAGCAGAGTAGCTGGTTAGGGAGTAGAGCGGCTGGTTAGAGAGCAGAGCAGCTGGTTAGGGAGCAGAGCGGCTGGTTAGGGAGCAGAGCAGCTGGTTAGGGAGCAGAGCGGCTGGTTAGGGAGTATGGAGAGGAGGGGCCTGGCCGGTGAGCGATGGTCCACTGTAGCTGAAACAAGGATCTGCGACGAGTGGATGGAAAGCCAGAGTAGAGTTGGGTTGATGGACGGATGGAAGGCAGCTGTGGAGGCTGAGCAGGTGGATCAGATGAGCCGTGATCAAGAGTGAACCGGAAGATGCCCAAAATACCCAAATATGGGGAAAACAGAACCCCCACTCCCCCACACACACAGACACACACGTGCACACACACACACACACACACACATGCACACACACACACACACACACACACACACACACACACACACACACACACACACACACACAGAAGGGGGTTGGGGAGCACTGGAAGCGCTTGGAGACACAGGGATGATTGATTGATTGAAAATTGTATTAACAGATCTATCTATCTATCTATCTATCTATCTATCTATCTATCTATCTATCTATCTATCTATCTATCTATCTATCTATCTATCTATCTATCTATCTATCTATCTATCTATCTATCTATCTATCAACAATAACAGTGCGACACTGTTTTGAATACAATGGAGACATCAGCGTGTGTCTGGAGGTAATAAGGCCTGATTTCTCTCCCTGGTGGAAGTCAAACACACAGAGAGATCAGCACAAACAACAACAAACGCCCACGTCCTCTGCACACACGCACGCACACACACACACACACACACACACACACACACACACACACACACACACACACACACACACACACACACACACACACACACACACACACACACACACACACACACACACACACACACACACACACACACACACACACACACACACACACACACACACACACACACACACACACACACACACAGATACTTTGCTGCAAACCGTATAACCTGGAATCATAGTGGCTGCAAGGTGACATGTTCTTTTTTGTTATCCACTTTTTCTGCTCCTGTTTTTTTCTGTATTTTTTCTCCCATTCCAATTTAGTCGTTATGCCAATTCCCCCCTCCCCTTCCTGGTCGTTGCTCGCATGTGCCCCCCACTGGTTGGTCTAGTGAGCCCTGAAGTCTATCAGATGCTTCCTCCGAGACATAGGAGACAGCCAGCAGCATCTTTTCACCTGCCAGTGTGGATTCTCATTGGTGAGGTGTAACGTGTGGGAGGTCACACTACCCTCACCATCTCCCTCCCTCGCTGTGCAGGCGCCCTGACCGACCTGTAGGAGTCGCTGTTAACGACCAGAATACCACCCCACCGGCTTGCCTCCCGCTGACTCTGCCAATTGAGCCAGTATGACGGCCGGCCAAGCCGGAGGCAACGCTGACAGCCGGATTCGATACCAGTGTCTCTCGCGTTGGTGACAAACGCTTAGTCCGCACCCCTATTCTATATTCTATAATAATATTTCAAATTGCATTGGTCCGGATGGGAGAATTCAGTACTGTATCTACAGAACCTTCTGTTTAATCATCTTCCCTTTATTCATTTACTTAGATATTTTGTACACATGATCTCAAGAAGGTACTGAACGAGATCAGTGGCAGTTTTTAATGTTTGGTCATTATTAGCATGGTGTTATTCACTGTCAAAGATGCAAAGAAAAATCATAATTCATATTCTCCTTTGTTTCATCACAATTTAAGCAAGCCTAGTAATAGACACAATATTTCTGACACTGTGAATACATTCCCTGAGGTCCATAGATGTCCCTATAAGAATATGCAAATGGCCCTTGTAGAAGTGGAGCAATATTCCATTTACCTAGGTATATATTTTGGCGGATTTTCAGAAAATATTCCACAGGTGGAAGAGGTTAAGGACTGCAGAGCAAGAGTGATATGATCAGATATGTGAGTGTTTGGGTTCCATGAGCAGGACGTGCACATCCCCAGGAAGAAGCCATGGTGAGCAGAGCTCCATTCCAACAAGGCAACAACATGTTATGTACATTAGGGAATGGGCATACCTGTGCTGTAGCGATGTAGGCCTGAGTGAACATAGGGCCTAATTTTGATGGGGGAAAGATTTCTTAGAAATGGGGGAACATGTGGTAACATAGGGCCTAATCTAGATGGGGAAAGATTTCTTAGAAATGAGGGAACATAGGGCTGTGGAACATAGGACCTCATTTTAATGGGGGAACGTTTTCTTAGAAATGGGGGAACATATTAGCTAACGTTAGCTTATGAAGATTCATTCAAATCTTACATTGCCGACATAGCCTGTATCACTGATGTTAGGAGGCCGATATGTGTTTTGTCATGAATAATCGCAAATGAGTGGGCAGATGCTAGCTATGCTATCAAGTTCTAATCACGTCCCCATGTCCCATGTAGACGGTGCAATAAACTCATCACCTCCTGAGACCTTTGTGATTGCTCACACACTTCGACAACACAGCGCCCAGGCGATCTGTTACTGTTGTGGCATTTGTTCACACATATGCCTTTCTAGAACTTTTGCAGAAATCTTGCGACGTCTTGAGCTGTCAAATGCTACATAAAGACTGCAAAAGTGGCCCAGATCTATTGTATGTGACGTAGGTGTGAAAGCGCCTCACATTTGTAAAATACCAATATTATACAAACAACATAAAATATACATGGTTTTAAGAAAAAGCTAAAAGGAGTATTATTTAAAAATACATTTTGCTAAGTAATAGGGCTGTACCGAATATAATTCTTTCACACATTTGACTGTTCTTTGTTGAGTTTTCAAATGCTGGTGTTTAAATGTTTGCTGTGACGTCATCCTTGGGGAGTAAGGTCACACGGGCTATCTATGTTAAATTATTTATTATTATATATCTATTAATTAGATCGTGATGGATTCAGTCGGAGCTGTCTATTTGCTTTGTCTAATTGCAGCGTTTGTTTTGTTTAGCGTGTTATTCATTGTTTCTTCATGTTAATGTAAATGTATTGCGATGCGTGTGAATTGTATACTGTGTCCTGTGTTATTGACCCGGGGAGAATAGCTGCTGTTATGTGCAAAAGCTAATGGGGGTCTGAATAAACAAACAAACAAATGATTGCGTGTCATGTACAGTGTGTCTGTCTGCATGTGCGTGACACACGGCTTTACGTACGAGGTGGGTGAGGTCTGCGGCGTGGAGGGTTGAGCCTCTCAGCCAGGCGCTCCATCAGGTCCGAGCCTGGTCTTCGGAGAGGGAGCTGGAAGGGAGGAGGAGGAGGAGGAAGCAGAGATGAGACAAGACAGCCGGTGCGTCACTCACGGGGAGTCCTCAACCGTACGAGATGAACGCGGTCCACTCTGCTGTTAAAATGTTTTCTTTAGCATAGAGACACAGACTCTTCTGCTCACACTCACAAATATGTCATTGCACACAAACGAAGCCTGGGGTTGTCTGAACGAGCGTGCAGTTGCAGGTGTGTGCACGTCACACGTACACACAACACACACCCACACACACACACACACACACACACACACACACCACACACACAGGGAGACAGAGGCGGTGCAGAGAGAATAGGGATCAGCTGTCTCTTCAGGCTTAGTAAATCACCTGCTTTTTCCAGCAATGAGACAAACATGAGGTGAAAATGGAACCCCGTGAGGGGTAATGGCTGTATCATATGGCTGCGCTTCTCTCTCCTTTTTTTTCCTCTCATCTCTTCTTTTTTCTTATTCTCCTCTCCTTCTCTGTCACACACACACAAACGAAAACACACTTGAAAAACACATGCGCACACATGCGCACACACATTCACACTCGCACGCTCGCACACACACGCACACACACAGACAGTGATAGATAGAGAGAGAGAGAGAGCGAGAGAGAGAGAGAGAGAGAAGAGAGAGAGAGAGAGAGAGAGCGAGAGCGAGAGAGAGAGAGAGAATGAGAATAATAAGGTGAAAATGGGATGGGGCTGAAGTGGAATGGTGTCTGATAAAGCCTCATCTCAGCTCAGTCTGCGCCTGCCTCTCACTCGGAGAGTAAATCGCCAAGGAAATAGACCAAACA
>NC_140176.1:42230325-42265923 GCF_963971535.1 Notolepis coatsorum | reverse complement strand
AATCCTTTTTCTGTACGAGAGCCTGATTTGTGTTTTGGACCTCGGAATGTATTACGACCATTCTATTTGCCCATCGGACTATATTCTGCCTTGATTTAATAAATATTCTTATTGATTGATATTGCACTTGTGTGGAATTAGTTTGTTTTTGAAACGTGACGAGTCTGAACACCACCACCACCAGGCTTGTCACATTTGATGGAGGATGCGAGCAGCGTTCTTTGGTTTAAAAACAAAAGAAATTCAAACAAAAACACAGGAGCAATGGCGAATCCAGTCGATGTTACGGCATTGTTCCAGGAGTGGGTTCGAGTCACAGCAACGGGTGAATCAGAAGCGCCATGAGGAAGCGATGCAAGGCGCTCAGGCACGCCATGATGCGATTCTGAGTGAAACTCGGGAAACTGCGGAGAAATGGAGACAGGAAGCGCTCGATTCATTCCATCACGCAGAGACCCACAGAGAGGAGAGGCAGATGAACAATATTAACCCCGGACGTTTTCTGGTCAAACTGAATAGCGAAGGACGACATTGAAAGTTATTTGTCGGCGTTTGAACGCACCGCTGAACAAGAGAACTGGCCAGCAGAACAATGGGTTAGTTTGTTGGCACCATTCTTATCCGGACTAGCCCAGACTGGCGGATAAGACGTATGAGTTTCTGAAAAAAGAAATACTGCGTTGTTCGGGAATTACATTTCTGACTCAATCCCAGCGGTATCATGATTGGGCATATGACAGGACCTTGTCCTCCAGAGATTGTTACGGCTAGCAAACAACTGGCTATTAGCAGAGCCCCGGAACATTTCACCAATCGAACGGATGGCAATGGACAGATATTTACGTGCCCTACCTGCCGACGCACGTAAGACCATCAGCCAAACAAAGCCCACATGTTTCGACGAGGTCGTAGAGGGAATGGAGGTGTATCAAGCGGCGGAATCGCTATACCAGAAGAGTAGTAGCACGAAAACCGGACCTGCCAACCGGCTGAAGGAGACGGGTAAGAGACTCGAATCAAGATAAGATAAGATATTCCTTTATTGATCCCCTTGGGGAAATTCCAGAAATCACCCCATTACCTCAACCCTGCACCCTCTTCAGACAACCTGTAATGTATAATGACAGAAGAAGGTGTTTCAATTGTGGCGAGGAGGGCCATTTTCCAGAGACTGTCCATATAAAAATGACGTATCGATGCCCTCTGCAGCTGAACCACACCTGTCCCGACGTGTGCACTTGCCTGTTGGGCGGAAGACACAAACGTGTCCACTCTCACATCAGTAAGAGCTAATAACCACGACACAACCGCACTGTTAGACTCAGGGAGCACGGTGACACTAGTAAAACCAGAGTTGGTGGACGGGGCCCTCCTGGGAAAAACAGTGCAAGTCACATGTGTACATGGGGAGACTAGACAATATCCGACCGCCACCATCGAACTAACCTCCACCCGGGGAAAATGTATGACAACCGTGGGGGTAGTAGAAAACCTCCCACTAGCAGTATTAATCGGAACCGACTGTGCATTGTTACGACCGCTGTGGGAGAGTTTGGCGGCCGAATGACGCTGTCCCCCCAGAACAGTGTCCACCACCACGCCGACCAGAGCCCGGGCACAAAGGACCCAGATGTGCGGGTACACGAGGTGGACCCCCAGGCTTCTACCAACCCCCTAACAGAGGAAGACTCCAGCCCTGTCAGCAAGGACACCAACGAGGGGGAGCCCACCGCCGGCCCAGCAGAGAACAACGGTCCACCGGTCGACAGCGGAGGAGAGGATTCATCACTCCACGACGAGGACAAGCCTGTCTGGGGAGATCTGTCCCCCGGCAACCCGAACGATGACATCCCACATGCACACACACCAGACACACACACTATAATACACTAGGACAGATAGAGTTGAGTTGAGAGGAGGTGAGGTAGGAGCGAGTATTGAGAGAAAGAGATTGTTTGTTTACGGAGTTTTGCGAGGTGAGAGGTAGTGAGAGGAGAGGTGAAGGCGAGAAGGTGTTCATTGTGTACTGGACCCTAGACTGGCTGAGAAACCCCCTTGTGTACTGACCCTGGACCGGACGACTACTCTGAGTATTGAATAATCCTTTTTCTGTATGAGAGCCTGTTTTGTGGTTTGGACCTCGGACTGTATTACGACCATTCTATTTGCCCATCGGACTATATTCTGCCTTGATTCTATAATATATTATTATTGATTGATATTGCACTTGTGTGGACAATTGAATTTGTTTGTTTTTTAACCGTGACGAGTCTGAACACCACCAGGCTCATCACAGTATATATATGGTATATACAGCATTATTTTACATTCTATCATACAGCGCTATGGGTTATGTGCAGGTGTACAAGCAAGTATGGGGTTATATGCAGGTATATTATCTTCCTTCTGACTTCAAAAGACAATTTGTAGCACAGAATTAATTTTTTTTAGTGACCAATGAACATATCCAGGCATCTGCATTAGTAAAGTAAATCTACTGTATGTGTACATCAGCAGACTAAAGCCAGAAGTACGCACTAAAACTGTTTCCATGCCAAGGGCCCCCATATTGAAGAGGAAAAGGCAGTGGACCCCCATTTGTTGTCCCTGGGACCCCCATTTGAGAAGATATTTGTTGTTAGATGTGATTTAGCCCAGTGTTCCATAGCTGTCTATACCAGTGGTTCTATACCTTCTTGCCCCCAAGGCCCTTGGAAATATTCTAGGACCCCAGCGGCAGCACAGGAGCACCAGGAGGAGTCTGCCTCTCATCGTCCCCTGATGCCTGATTCTATCGAGCTAAAAATGATATACTAACAAAAATCGTCCATATTAAAAAAATCTCAAAGAACACTAGCCGATAGGGTGCTGGGTTAACTCTGTGTCGACAGCCATTTCACAGCAATTCATTCTGACTAACTGCTCCACTGTCTCAGAGTCATATGCAGTTTGCCTTTAGGTAGAGAGCGTGAGGGGGGGTTTCTTCTTTCTCCACTTTTCAAGAGCTTTTGAAAGTTAAAGATTCGCCAAAGCAATTCCAGACACGTTCAGCTCCCTCTGCGGTAATTCTAACAACTGGAGCTCTCCAGGAGTGACTTGGTTGTTGATGCTAGCACTTTTCCCCTTGGGTTACTCTCTCTCTCTCTCTCTCTCTCTCTCTCTCTCTCTCTCTCTCTCTCTCTCTCTCTCTCTCTCTCTCTCTCTCTCTCTCTCTCTCTCTCTCTCTCTCTCTCTCTCTCTCTCTCTCTCTCTCTCTGTCTCTCTCTCTTTCCCTCTCTTTCAGCCCCATCCCCCCATTTCGTTTCCACTCCTCCCCCAACCCCCCACCACCACCACCACCACCACAATGTCAGGCGCTGACAGATAAGCAGGTTAGCGTTGCCTCACTGCAGGGTGCGAAGGAGATGAGGATAACAAGCATGCTATCATGGGGTCTGCAGCAAAAGACGCAGACACCGCTATACCATATAGGACACTGTCAGCCGGGACGGGCAGGCCGGGTGACGGAGGAGGAAGAGGAGGGTGAGACGAGTTTGCGAGAGGAAGGTGACCTCTTCCCTCTGGCCTTGACACGTGCCGGTAGAGGTGCACCAAGCACAAGTGCCCGGTATTGGGTATCTGCCAGAACACCGTGGCTAAAATACTTGTACTCTGTATCAATTACGACCATAGATACCAGGAACTGACAAGGCTTTTTAATGATAATTAAAGGATTATCCATCACTTACAATTAGAAACAAATGCACTCAGAACAGTGCAGACCTCTGCCAAGGATTATCAATCGCTACACTTTACTGGGTACATTTAGACCTTGTATGCGTGTGAAAAGATCTTGACGAAATGTGCATGTACACAATGGCAGCTCGCTCATAAACCTTAAATGAAATATGTTTCTGACATTTTTGACGGTAAGATTGCTAGGCTATTGCTGGATCTTGAGTCATATCAGATCTGCAACGTCTAGTCAGACAGTTTGATCTGAATGTAGTTTGATGGTACAGGCGTATGCACCACTGAGGGGTATAGAGGCGGCTAGAATGTATAATCTGAGTGGTTATTTTCAGCAAGAAACTCAAGACATGTTAAATCGAACTTGTTGAAAGGATGAAAATATGCCCCCTTAAATACAACGTTTTGTCAGATGGTGGCGCTAGAGGAAAGGTCACAGGGTCACCAACATCAATATTCATGTGGTCATGAATGTCCACAGCACATTTTAATGGCAATCTGGCCATAACATTTCAGTTTGGCCTGACGAACTGATTGTATGGCAACCCAGCCATTATTTTGCGAGATATTTTGTTCTCACTTGATGGTGGTGGTGCTACAGGAAAGGTCACGAAAGGTCACCAAAATCAATAGGTTTTCTCTTCTCACCTGTGTGACTAACGGGCAGGGAGATACACTCATCTCAACACATTGACCTCATGGTGGCGCTAGAGGGAAGGTCCTGGGGTCACCAAAATCAATAGTGTCTTGTATTCAAGGTCAAAGGTCATGCATGTTTCCTGCCAATCATATGGCAATCTGGCCATTACTCGTCAAGATACCTTATTCACAGACAGACAGAGGGCAGAGGTTATGAAACGTGAGGTTGTTGTTTGGGTACATTAAAACCTAGTAGGCCTATATGGCTGAACCGTGTGTGGGCAATGTTACAAATTGTGGCAGATCTGTTAGGATAGTCACTAGTCAGTGGTCGTGTCTAAACTGTGAATACCTGAATATTAAATGTCAAAATCTGCAATTTTCTGTAGTGGTTCCAGTAATATTTCAGTAACTACCAGTAACTACCACAGTGTCTTTATATCTGTATCACTGTACATAGTAATACTACAACTATGTACATACATCTGATTAGCACTATTACTCAGTAGTACTAATTTATATATACAGTGCTCAGTTGTACATTGTATATTACTGTTGCACTTTACTGTTACATTTGCACTCTGGTTGGATACCAAACTTATTTTCGTTGTACTGTACTTGTGCTGTATAATGACAATACATTTTAATTTGATCTAATCAAATTTGTTGTTAACGTCTACTGAAGTAGCATCACATCACATGACATGGTTAACCTCTTAACACTTTCTGCGCCAAACCCGAGTCGGATTTCGCCACCATGCGTTGAGCGCCATACTCGAGATTTCTCGGGTTTTGATCCTTTGATCTTTTTCCTTTGATCCCCGTTCTATACACTCAGCCGTGGTCCCTAGGTCTCCCTGGCTCATCTGCCTACGTTGGAATTGCAATGACGATCGAATCTCTCCAGGTGGCAGTATCGCCTACCTTTTTTTGCCCTATCCTTTTTTTTTATCCAATTTTTCTCCCATTTTTAAATTTTTCTCCCATCCCAATTTTTCCATATCGTCCAATTCAACCCTCCCCTCTCTTCGAACGTTGTTTCTTGCCTCCCACAAGCCGGCTGCAATGTGGACTAAGTCATACATAGCACGAGTCCCCTCCGATACTCGAGGTAACAGCCGCCCCCGTCGCTTCTTGATTCTACTGCGCAGGCGCACCAACCGACCTGTAGGAGTCGCTGTCCACAACGCCCGATCCCCACCCTTCAGTTTCCCTCCCCGTAATACGGCCAATGTGTATTACTGTGGACGACCAGCTAAACTGAAAGCAATGTGGAGAGCGGGGCTCGAACAGGAGGCATCCTGTTCGAGCCTAGTCTCCAGCATTCGTTGCGAGCGCCTTGCCCACTGCGCCACGTAGTTTTTTTTGCCCGATCCTTAAGAGGTTAACTCCCCCTCCTCTTTCATCTGTATCTATCTGCGGAAGTCTCTTGTTTTAAGACTCTGTATTGAGTGTTTTGTCAGAGGGCCTGATGTTCATGGTGCTTTAACGGAGAGCTGTTTTCTCTCCTACTCTGCTCTACGCTGGACTGCTGTGCCCATTAATTTTGAAAGAGCAACGGCCAATAGGGAAACTCCTACTTCCGTGTTTACCAGTGACGTCGTCGGTCGGCTGACCAATCGTGTAACTTCATCACTCTGTCTGTCTTGATCACTCAGTGACAAACATTGGCGATTGTAGGGCTGACCCCCCGCCAGTCCAGCCAGAGACGTAACTGCCCTAACCCCAACACACCATTTTTTATAGAATAAAGTAGCTGTCAAAAAAGTTTAATATCAAGTATTGAAAACAATTTCAGTGATAAGTCGAAAGGACAAACAGTGGCATCTCATACTGGCCGCCATTGTGTTTATGTCTGAGTGTGATGCGCATATAGCATGTGCTATTGTCTGTGTGGTTGTGTATAAAATGTATGTGTGTGTGTGTACATGTGTGTGTGTGTGTATGGTACGTCAAATGTGTATGTGTGTGTGTGTGTGTGTGTGTGTGTGTGTGTGTGTGTGTGTGTGTGTGTGTGTGTGTGTGTGTGTGTGTGTGTGTGTGACACCAAAATCAATAGGTTTCTTCCTCTCGGGGGCCATGAATGTACACAGCCAATTTTATGGCAAGCCAGCCGTTAGCTCATCTCTACTGACCGTTGTTATGTGTTTATGTGAGGATTCGCCTGTCCCTGGACCTTTTTCCTGTGTTTTCCCTGTCTACTCTCCTCAACAGCCCCCACCCTTGCGATGATTTACTCTCCTCTACTCTTCACCAGCCCCCACCCTTGGACATCCTTGATCCTCTACCTTCACGCACCTGTTGGGAGTTTGCAATCACCTCGGGAGAGTACATAGGTTGCAGACTCCCCTCCAGTCCTGGTCGGGTCGTTCTGTGTTCTGGACTCTGTGTTCGTTCTGTATCTGTATCTGTGTACACTCTGTGTTCATGGAGTTCTGTACGTTACCATCCTGTACGTTACCATCACCAGCCGCGTCTCCGGCGTGAGACGACGTGCCAGCCATCACTACCTGTCGCCGTTTGCCTGGAGTGGGACACCGTCTTCGCTCTCTAATTCTCTACGGGAGGTTTTCCAGTGTTCCCACTCCAGACGTCAAGCCGGCTCGTCATCGCTCCCGATTCCACGGGAGGAAGGCGTCTCTTCGTGATCCTCGTTCCTGGGGGTGAGGCTCGTCGTCGCTCCCTAGTATTCCACGGGAGGACGGCGTGTGCCCATCCCGTTCCCCTTGGACCCAGGCTCGTCGTCGCTCCCTAGTATTCCACGGGAGGACGGCGTGTTCCCATCCCGGTCCCCTGGGACCCCCTTTGTTCTGCGCTGCCCGTCTGCAGCATCCGAAGAGGAGGAGGCGGATCTCCGTGCCAGGCCCCGCTGTCGGGCCCCTGTTCCCGTGCCAGGCCCCCGCCGTCGGGCCCCTGTCCCCGTGCCAGGCCTCCGCCGTCGGGCCCCTGTTCCCGTGCCAGGCCTCCGCCGTCGGGCCCCTGTCCCCGTGCCAGGCCTCCGCCGTCGGAACCCTGTCCTCATCCCTGTAAGCAGCTCTGGCCCTCGCCCTGTCCAAGGCCTTAACCCTGTTCTCTGTCCCTGTCTCCAGCCCGCCTCTCCGGGCCTCTGTTCCCCCTCTCCAGTGCCCCTGGTCCTGGTCCTTGACATTTAGCCCTGGCCCTGTCCCTTAGCCTTAGTCCCTTAGCCTGTTCGCCTCTTAAAGGCACAGTGCCGCATTTTCCATATTTTCCTTGACTCTAGTGTTTTTGTGTTTTCCCTTAAAGGGACTGTGCCGCTTTTTGTTCTATAATAAATATTTGCCCTGTTTTGGCTTACTCTCATACCTGTCTTGTGTTGTGCGATTGGGGTCGGTTACAAACCATAACAGTTTATGTGTGTCATGTGCTATTGTATTGTGCTATTGAATTGTAGCATGTGTAAAATGTACTGTATGTGTGAGTGTGTGTGTGTGGGTGTGTGCATGTGTGTATGTGTATGTTAAATGGGTGTGTGTGTGTGTGTGTGTGTGTGTGTGTGTGTGCGTGTTAAATGTCTATGTGTGTTAAATGTCTATGTGTCTATGTGTGTGTGTGTGTGTGTGTGTGTGTGTGTGTGTGTGTGTGTGTGTGTGTGTGTGTGTGTGTGTGTGTGTGTGTGTGTTAAATGTCTATATGTGTGTGTGTGTGTGTTAAATGTCTATATATATGTGTGTGTGTGTGTGTGTGTGTGTGTGTGTGTGTGTGTGTGTGTGTGTGTGTGTGTGTGTGTGTGTGTGTGTGTGTGTGTGTGTGTGTGTGTGTGTGTGTGTGTGTGTGTGTGTGTGTGTGTGTGTGTGGCCATCAGGTGCCAGGGACGGGGCCCATCAGGCCTTTGTGAGCGCGGAGCTGCTGAACAGGTGAATGACGGGCTGCTGACGCTGGACTTGATAACAACACCAAGAAGGGATTTGAGAGAGAGGGGCTACAGGCGAGAACACAGTCGATAGGAACTTATCTCTTCTGAGCCGGGGACCGCGCGCGCGCGGGGGGGTGGGGTGGGTGGGCTTGTCTGCCCTTCTTGACATAGTATCATCATTAAAGCTGTAATACAGCTTGGTAATACCTGCACGCACTGGGAGCGATCAGCACTGCTATTGTAACCAGGTGCGCTGCACACTGAGGCTCTTCAAACTACTATATTCCTTTACATAAAATCCACATACTTACATGTATGGGCCGTTTTGTAATAATAATAATAATAATAATAATAATAATAATAATAATAATAATAATAATAATAATAATAATAATAATAATAATAAATATAAACATTATTTTTATAGCACCTTTCATACAAGAATTGCAGCCCAAAGTGCTTCACAGCAGTGATGTAGACACAAAATAGACATAAAATTGGCATAATAATAGATACAATGGGCCTCATGCATGAAGCGATATAATAACAGATTTTGTTCTTACCTGGGATTCAGCAAAGTTTTCTTATTGTTGCTTTTTCCTCAGGCAAGAACAGATTATAAGAGTGGTCGAGAGCACTCTTACCGAAATAAGAAATTCTTACCCAGATGAGAAACATTTAAAAAAGCCTATACCATTCATAATAATAATAATACATGAGATTTATATAGCGCTTTTCCTAATTCTCAAAGACACTTTACAAAACAAACAATATAATACAATACAGTTTTAGTAGATAAAATAAAAATATATATATAAAATGGTGAGAGAGGAAGGAGTTCATGGGTTGAAAGCAAACCATTGGTCAATTGCCCCCAAATACAGTACCCCCAAATACGACTTTATAAACCCATGCAGAACTTTTCAATAATTATTATTATTATTATAACTTATTGCGTGCGTTCTGCTTCTGAAATGGATTATATATTGCTGTTAGAACAGTTAGATGCTGGCTGCCCAGGCCGTACGCATATAACGCATATTTACAACCTCTCCTCTCCTCTCCTCTCCTCTCCTCTCCTCTCCTCTCCTCTCCTCTCCTCTCCTCTCCTCCTCTCCTCTCCTCTCCTCTCCTCTCCTCTCCTCTCCTCTCCTCTCCTCTCCTCTCCTCTCCTCTCCTCTCCTCTCCTCTCTTCTCTGTATAGATGAAGATGTAGCAGTACTGTCTATCTGTATGTCATGTATGTCATATATGTTATGATGAATTGAAAATGGGGGACCCTGATGTAAACAAGACGAAAGTCTTTCTCTGGTCTGCATCCCCTTAACAATTGTGTGTATTGAGCTGTACTGTATTGTACCAATTCTGCAATCTGTTAATAAAATGTTCAATCAATCAAAACTCTGCTCCACACCTAAAGTTCTGAGCGCACTCGGAGTTTTAGCCACGCACATTTCAGAGAGAGATGACATCTCTCTCTGAAAGGAGAGAGCATATGGATCAGCGGCATATATATATCGGTATACTGTGCGCCGCGATTGGTTCTTGACAAGCGCGCAGCCAGTCGTTCAGTATTGACAAAGCCTACTTTTGACCGATTTATTTTGCACTATACAGTACGTATACGTATAAGTACAAGTATAAGTCTTTATTTGTCATCAGATTAACACACACACACACATGCGATGAGCGACCCACAGGAACACACACACATGCACTGAGTCGCAAGTCGTGAGACGTGTGTGTGTGTGTCATTTTGAGATCGCAAAGCGCTTCCTGTTGAATATATCAGACAGGGATCAGATGGCGAAACTCTGCTGTTTTACACCCGCCTCATTCGCCTTATAAGGATATGGTGGGCGTGTCTGTATGCAAATGAATTTAGCGCGAACGCGCTTTTGAGTTTAAGAATGAGTGGGATTCATCATGCAAATCTCCTGGGTATGCACAGATTTCGACGTTAAGAGCGGCTTGATGAATGTGGCGGTGGCTTTTCTTATTGTTCTCTTAACAGACAGGTAAGCAAGAATATAAGAAAAATAATAAGAGAGTATTGTTGAATGCAGATAATTAAGTAAATAATAATAAAAAAAGATTGTAATAGATTTTGTAAAATAATCGCATCCAATAATTGCATGGACAATAAATACTACTATGCACTCAGAAAATAGTTCTGATTCACTCAAATGTTTACAAACAGATATAAATAAACCTTTTACTAGGGCTGGGAGGTATACCGAATATGAAGGTATACCGTCATGGGAAGGCATGGATTTCTACTACACTGTCATCCACAATGTATCAATATCAATATCGTAAAAAAATGCATACTGTATGACTGTAAATGTATTAAAATAGTCAAAATGGCACAATGACAACTGTACTACAAGATAACAACGTAAAAAAAATTATATGTTATATGACATTGTAATTTGCACTGGAAAACAAAATACTGTCAAATACCCTCAAATACCATCAAATCTACAGTAAGACAAATATTGTGATATGATATTTTGGGCATATCGTCCCATCCTACATTTTACCACCACAAAATATAGCAAATATAATATTAAAAAAATTCATATTTCCCTCTTGCCTAGTGTTAGTCCTTGTATCTAGAACTCAGTCAGTCAACAAGAGAATGACAACATGTTGTCTAGTGTTGTATCAAGAACTCAGTCAGTCAACTAGAGAATGATAACATGTTGCCTAGTGTTAGTCCTTGTTTCAAGAACTCAGTCAGTCAACTAGAGAATGATAACATGTTGCCTAGTGTTAGTCCTTGTTTCAAGAGCCCAGGCAATCAGGTACAGACTGATAACATGTTGTCAAATGTTAGTCCTTGTATCAAGAGCCCAGGCAAACAGCTAAAGACAGATTTACATTTACATTTAGTCATTTAGCTGACGCTTTTATCCAAAGCGACATATTTAAATTTTTTTATTATTTTTTTTGTTCAGATAATGGTTGAAGAAGTGCGTCTTTAGTCGACGGCGAAAGATTGGATGGGTTTCGGCTGTCCTAACTGGGGTGGGCAGTTCATTCCACCATTGTGGGGCAAGGACTGAGAAAAGGCAGGTTCTCCTTGATGACCCTCCCGGAAAAGACCCGAGCCGCAGATAACATGTTGCCTAGTGTTAGTTTTTGTATCAAGAGCCTAGGCAACCAGCTACAAAATGATAACATGTCTCCATTCCTCCCCTTGAGGGTGTTAACCATTTGTTATATGTTTGGAATACAGATTGGCCCTTTAAGCAACAGTAAGTGGAGATGCAATAAACTGTGCAGCGTGCCATATTAAGACATGAATTAATACATGAATACATGCTGCAATATTACCAAGAGCCAATAGTCTCATTGCGGTCGAAATTATGAAGTAATTCTACACTCTGAAGTGTACTCACTCCATCTGACATATGCATGAAGTAATTCTACAATCTGAAGTGTATTTAATGTTAACCTCTTAACTGGCACCGACCCGGCCCCGGGAACTCTTGAAGACGATTTGCCCACCGGCGCGACCCGCCACTTTGCCGACCTCTAGCGGCTCGGGTATTTTTTTAATATAATATATATAGAATTAAATCCCTATTTGTTGCCTGTCGGTTGCCCTTCCAGGCAACAAGCTCCGTCAATCATTTGGCAATCTCAACCTTTATTGGAGAGGGTTGTAGCCAATGAGTGTGGCTTTCCAATGATACCCCACTTGGGGATGAGCAAATCAGGGATCTAGGTGAAAAGTCACGAGCGAAAACTGGAAGAGAAAAAATTAATTGAAGTCAATGAAGAAATGGTTTACTGGAGAGCTTCCCCCCCCCCCCCACAGTTGACCAAAATCGCTCCTAATCACTCATTTCTGAACGGAATGAAATTTGGACATGTACTACATAAGACTTCAGGCTATGGGCTCAGGGTGTTTTCCAGCTCATACAATTTTTTTTGGAAATACTATATTTGGATATTGCAACTACTACAGAAAAACATGAGTAACAAGTTTTTCTACAACTCAAGTTCAGACCTATGTTACTCTATTTCATTAGCACTAAAAGCGATCTTTCTTTATTGTATCAGAAACTTCAGAACTATATAGCATTGCCCCACCGCTACGATCCAGGCATTTAAGATGCCAAATGTGCACTTGATACGTTCTGATGTGAGCCCGATTGTACACCATCTCTCCAATGTTGGCAGGATTACACACAGGAGTCATCAGCCATGGCTGGAGTTGGTAGCCGCCGTCACCTATACAAAAGCACATACTTTTCCCCCACACATTTGCAATGAATATTACAGCACAAACGTTTGTAGCTTGAGACGCTGGCAATGACACCCCTTTATAAATGCGCTTAGTTACCACCAAATCTCTGAAGACGTAAATAGGGTTGCTTTAATTGTACGTGGCAATTAGCGCTGATCTTTGTGAATTAGAGTGTGTTTGCGATGAGGCTCATTTGCATAGAAAGCGGAACATGTTCCGCCCATATTACCGAATTTAAATATCCACAAATAGCACCGACGCACAGAGACGCAATGCTGATTGCGCTTGCTTTGTGAATAGCAAACTGTGTTTCAGAGCTATTTGTCCATTTGTGAATTCGCCCCATGGTCTTTCTACAATCTGAGGCATACTTACTGCATCTGGCATGAAGTCATACTACAATCTGAGGTGTAGCCTAGTCACTCCATCTGGCATGAAGTCATACTACAATCTGAGGTGTAGCCTAGTCACTCCATCTGGCATGAAGTCATACTACAATCTGAGGTGTAGCCTAGTCACTCCATCTGACATGAAGTCATTCTACAATCTGTAGCGTACTCACGCCATCTGACATGAAGTCATTCCACAATCTGAAACATACTCACTCCATCTGGCATGAAGTCATTCCACAATCTGAAACGTACTCACTCCATCTGGCATGAAGTCATTCCACAATCTGAAGCGTACTCACTCCATCAGACATGAAATCATTCCACATTCTGAACTCGAGTCTGTGATGATGTAGACAAAGTGTCTGTCCTGCCCCCTGCTGGAGAACTCTACTCACTCTGAGTCTGTGATGATGTAACCAAAGTGTCTGTCCTGCCCCCTGCTGGAGAACTCACTGAGTCTGTGATGATGTAACCGAAGTGTCTGTCCTGCCCCCTGCTGGAGAACTCTACTCACTATGAGTCTGTGATGATGTAACCGAAGTGTCTGTGCTGCCCCCTGCTGGAGACTCTACTCACTATGAGTCTGTGATGATAGCCGAAGTGTCTGTGCTGCCCCCTGCTGGAGAACTCGTACTCACTCTGAGTCTGTGATGATGTAACCGAAGAGTCTGTCCTGCCCCCTGCTGGAGAACTCTACTAACTCTGAGTCTGTGATGTTGTAACCGAAGTGTCTGTGCTGCCCCTGCTGGAGAACTCTACTCACTCTGAGTCTGTGATGATGTAACCGAAGTGTCTGTGCTGCCCACTGCTGGAGAACTCTACTCACTCTGAGTCTGTGATGATGTAGCCGAAGTGTCTGTGCTGCCCCCTGCTGGAGAACTCTACTCACTCTGAGTCTGTGATGATGTAGCCGAATTGTCTGTGCTGCCCCCTGCTGGAGAACTCCTTCACGCCCACATGGATAAGCTCCGCCTTCACCATCATGTCCTTCTTCTCCGGCTCCTCCAGGGTCTTCGTCCGGGCCGAGTCCTCGATCCCCTGGATCCACCTCTCCACCTCAGAGTCCACCTCCGCGCCGCCTGTTGTGCCCAGAGGGGCGACACCTCCCTCCTCCTCTGGCACGGCCACGGTCCTCTCCTCCCACGGGCGAGGCGAGGGGAGCTGGCCCTGGGTGGTCCGGCTCTGGACGTTCTCCAGCCCTACTGTCTTCTGGCTGGGGGCTGGCGGTCCGTTGCTGTTGACATCTAGGGCGTCGCCGAAGGGCTCCAGGTTGAGGTAGTCCAGCAGCTTAGTGAGGAAGGCGGCATCCTATGGTGGACACAGATAGAGATCTTTTCAGAAGAGAATCTTTAAAAAATTTGTTATCTAGATAAATATATGTATTTCTCTATTGTCTATGTTTGGGCAGGTTATTCTACAAGTAGAGTTATTCTTGAGTGATAGAGTGGTTTCTTCAGGGTTTAGCAGTCTGAAGTGTATTTTAATCTGTTTCTATAAAGAAATATAACTTATATTGTAAATCCAGAAGTACTTTAATCTTTTTAGCCCGAGCGGTCCGTCAGCGGACCGCAGATGACATCACGTCATAAATCCATGTCTACAGACTGTATGGATTAATGTTGCGTTTGTTTTTCAAATGTAGCCAAGAGTAAAGACCCTAATCCGGTCAAAACAACAGTCATAGTGTATATTTAAAACAATACGTTTGTTTACCAATAGGTTAAAGTGTTATTAATGAAATATCAGTTCAGGAATTGTATTCATATGCTGGCGAATTTCGACCGGAAATATATCCGAGTGGCCATTTTGCTGTAGTCATTATGATGAAGGAAAGACAGGGCTTTCAATGAGCGTCGGAATTTAGAAAAACTACCCTACCCGGCTCATGCCAGCTTCTGTCAATCAAATTACTTGTGGATACATTTATTTTCTCGTATTCTTTAGGATTATCTACCACAAAACTGAACGTTATTGGCATAGATTGCAGTTCGTTTGTTTACATTCTGTGAACGTTTAGCAAGAATCCGCGTTGCAAACCGATTCAAAATGGCGGAGCCATATCCATTATAAGAAAGGAACTGTACGTACAATAGATTTCATTCACAGTTCCTGCTGCACGCCTGGTGATACTAAATCCAAATTGAACTCTGCCATTGGAAAGAGTAAATTTGGCCTGATCCATAGATGTACAACATGGCTACAATAAGGTCATATAGGCCTGATATTCTATATTCTATAATAATATTTCAAATTGCATGTGTCCAAATTGCATGTGGATTAGAGCTGTCTTCGAACTTCGCCAGGGCTTTTCGAATGGACGTTCGAACCTTAGTTTTTAATCATGCAAAAATTTGCTCCTAAATATTTTTTCTGGTTCAGTACTATCGAGTCTTGTCTTTAGGCACATAGCTCACATTTATGCATAACGTAGCGCAGATGCGCATATTGCTGCTGTTAGTTACTGGTCACGGGAGGCTTCAATATCATTTGGATGGTAATCCATTTTGTGAATACATTTGTTGAAACAACATATTTGTTGGCCGACGTCTCCTGCTATCTTAATGTTAGCAAGCTAAAGGGCTGCGCTCTGCATAGCTTAATTAACGTGCATAACATACCTGTGTAACGTTAAGTAACTTGTGTTCTGCTGGGAAGTTCAGCATCACTGCATACACTTGGTTTAATCCAAACGTCCATTCGGAAACGTTGTATTATGAAATAAGACGGGTGAGTGTGAGTCACTCAACTCTCCCTTTTTCGCATGATTGATTCATTTCCTGATAATGTATGACGGTGACCCCTCCTCATCCTGACTAGACTGTTGTTGTCCTGTGTTCGTGTGTGACTTTCAAATTATTGTAACCACAACATAGTACTGTGATATTCTGATATATATCACATTCTGATATATATTTGTAGTGTAAAATTTATAAATAAATAAAAATAAAAAAATATTTAAAACAGAGGTTCGAACCCATTAATTAAGATTTGAATGCCAACGTAACGAACAAAGGTCCGAACGTTTGAACGTTTGGGCTCAGCCTTGGTCCGGATGGCAGAATTCAGTACTGTATCTATAAAAACCTTCTATTTAATCATCTTCCCTTTATTCATTTGCTTAGACCTTTTTTTATCCACTTTTTTCTCCTCTTTTTCAATTTTTTTCCTCCCATCCCAATTTTCGTGTGCCAATTCTCCCCTCCCCTGTCTTGAACGTTGCTCGCATATGCCCCCCACTGGCCGGTTGTAGGGAGGATAGAAGCCTTGCATCACGTGTCCCCTCCGATACACGAGGAGGCAGCCTGTCACATCTTTTCACCTGCCAGCGCAGACTCTCATTGGCGAGGTGTAACGTGTGGGAGGCTCACACTACCCCAGCCATTTCCTGTCTCTGCTGTGCAGGCGTCCCCCAACCGACCTGTAGGAGTCGCTGTCCACAACGTCCAGATTACCACCCATCGACTTCCACCCGCTAACTCTGCCAATTGAGTTAGTATGACGGCCGGCCCATGCCGGAGTCAACGCAGACAGCCGGATTCGAACCCGGTGTCTCTTGCGTTGGTGACGAGCGCAATGTCCGCTGCGCCACCCAGCCGCCCTATTGCGCCTTAGACCTTTTGTACACGTGATCTGAAGAAGGTGCTGAACGAGCTCAGTGGCAGTTTGGTCATTTTTAGCATGGTGTTATTCACCATCAATTTACTCAAGCCTAGTAACAGACACAATATTTCTGATACTGGGAATACATTCCCTGATATCCATAGATGTCCCTAGATACCAAGAACATGCAAATGGCCCTTGTAGAAGTGGAGCAATCTTCCGTTTACTTAGGTATGTATTTTTAGGCGGATTTTCATAAAATAGGGCTTAACAGGTTAAAGGTGTAGTGCTAAGTTCTACAAGTGTCTGTGAGAAGATAGGAATGTGACGTAGAAGCTTTTGTTTAGACAGGCCTGTGGCACATACAGCGAGGAGCCTGGGAGAGGACACAGAGAGGTTTCCGTTCTGTCATAAATTCACAGATAAGACAAATCTCACTCGACCAAATCCGTGCCTCGGTTCTCAAGTTACATGACGATATGTCAGGTGAGCGTCTTTTTACACGCCGCGCGTCAAATGACCACCCCTGACTCCAGACGCTCCAGAACTGCCAATCATCCGCTGATGGCGAAAATGATTGGTCAGCGCTGTAGCCAACGAGTTTAGGTTTCCAACGATACCCCATGTGGGGGGTGCAAATATAGGAAGTAGATGAAAGTTGACAAGCAAAAACGAGAAGTGAATCACATTTCAGAATGAACAGCAGTGGATGAGGAAATGGATTTTGGAGGGCTTTTTTTTCTCGTCGGTTTTGCGGTTTCGTCTGACGTTTCTCAAAGGCCCATTTCTGAAGGGATTTTTATCAAATTTTGACCTGTACTACATAAGACTTCAGGCTATGGAACCACAGTTCTATGCCTCTATGCTGGAATATTGGAATATGGAATCTTGCAACCACTACAGAATAATGTGAGTACACAAGTTCAAGTTCAACTCAAGTTCAGACCTGTTACTCTATTTCATTAGCGCTAAAAGTGATTTTCCTTTATTGTGTAAGACACTTTAGAATGTTACCTTTCATAAGAGACCAGACTCATGCAGGTGCTATAAGTATAAAGTATAATAAATCTCAAATTACTTTGGGTATGGTCAAAAAATTTGAATAATCCTTAACACTATTGGGACCGGCCACGTATAAATACGTGTTTCGAATCCATGCGTTGTGGACCAGAGGCACGTATATAGCCATGGCAAGTTGTTTATTCCATATTAATAACCGGATCAAGATCCCCGATCGACTCCCCGATCGACTCTGCAGATCTACCCTCGGCAACATGCAATACCGGCCAGATCCTCTTAGGGGCGCCATCGCTCCACTGCAGTATCATTGTGGGCGAGTGGATGTTTTTTTTGTTTAGCCTCCAACGGAGTATCATATTACTCTGATCCCAAAGCAACATCATGCACCGTGTATCACGTTTCGAATCGCAGATCTCACCATGGAATAAGGGGATTTATCATCAACCAATGGACATATCGATCTACCAGATGCTGATCGATAACGGGGAAATGCTGTAGGATATCCCACGGGCTGACGGTAAGACCTTATTCACCTAAATTACAGCCGGAACAGACATTGTTGTGAGACGCAAGCATTCGATCAGTGAATGTGGCTACTTACACGGACACTAATCTAATCGACGTTCCCCGCCGCCCCCCTTTCATCCATAGATGCTATGGGATAGTCCGGATCATAAGCACTTTGTGTTATTTCATTAGCATATATACAACAGAAATGCCGTTGAATATAACGTTAGTAGCCTTTAGCTCTATAAGTAGCTTTCCAGCAAATATATGAGACGAAATCTGCGATAAAGCTTATATTCACGGCGCTATAAAATGACAACCTTTTTTCTTTAAGCCATTATGAAGGGACGGTTTATGAACTCAAGTGACAATGAGAATGGACAGATAGCAATACTATAAAGTATAGATATAGCTCTACAAAGACACATCGGTTTGTTGACAAACCTTGGTCCTCTAGCACCATATTAGACGGCGCTAAGAGGTTAATACCACTCCAAGGCCATTCGGCTGTCTTGCTGCTAAAAGTGAATATGTGATAATCATGCTTTAATAAACCTTACTAAAAGCTTGAAACTGAATTGACTTGTCTAGACAATGGTTGTAAAGACCTTTCCATCAAAACTGCAAGGTCAGAAAATACTAAAGGAATGTTTGCAATTATGATCTTCCTTTCAGTGTATTATGTCTCAATGGGTGCATAGAGACTTGGCATGGATCTACGGTCATCCCTATTGAAGGAATCTATGTTTTTCAATGTGTATATAATGTATATATCGGTGGGTGACAGCATCTGCTATTAGATCTCAGACGAGGACAGTATTTAGTGGTGTGTGTTTTCAAGTTAGACTGGGAAGCCAGTTCTAATAGAGCCATGGGCTCCGAGGTCGTCGGCAGCTTGTTAACATAAACACTGATAAGCACTGGTGGAAGACAGGTTTGGTCAGAGCTACGGGGAGAGTTTGACATCGATAGAAACGGACGTTTAGTGTGTTAAAAGTGACCAGCCGTTGCCATGGTAGTGTGTCACGAGAAGAGGGGGCGGGGCCCGTCGCTAGGGGGAAAACGTTATGAGAGGTGAGTCCCTTCCGGGGTAAGTTAGATTAAGACACAACGTGGAATCGAGCAGACGCGCTGATCAGAGACTTTGAAATCCCTCCTCACCCTCGCTGGGTGGGGGAGGGGAAGTGCCACATCATCGCTAGCTTCGGCTAACAGGGAATGGTTGTTGGCTACGACGAGGCCTCAGAACCATTGGACTAATGAGAGAAGAGACAGTGGAGAATAATGAATTTAGTTTTTCTTCAAAGACTGTTCAAGGACATTACAGAATGGGTTACATCTCGTACGAAGCTATGTTTATGAAAATAAACATCAGGAAAGAGATCATGTCGCAGTGTCGTTTCTTCTGATTATGGATGTACCGACGGGGTTGATACAGTGTGAGACAGCCAATGAGATATCCAAGTAAAATGACACAACGCGGAGGCCAGTCACAGAGCAGCAGGTGACGAGTGGATTACATTTACATTTACATTTAGTCATTTAGCTGACGCTTTTATCCAAAGCGACTTACAAGTTCTGTACGACAAGCCATCAGGAAGGGCACAACTCTATCAGCTGAGCAACAATGTTCATCAAAGTGTTGAGTGCTACAGTGTAGGTTAGTTACTGCATGACAGTACGGTTAGTTAGGGTTAGATTTTTTTTTTTTTTTTTTTTTTTTTTTTTTTTTTTTTAATTCAGATAATGGTTGAAGAAGTGCGTCTTTAGTCGACGGCGAAAGATTGGACGTGATTCGGCTGTCCTAACTGGGGTGGGTAGTTCATTCCACCATTGTGGGGCAAGGACTGAGAATAGGCGACTTCTCTTTGATGACCCTCCCGGAGCTTGGATAGGAGTAGGTCTGAGGCGGCCAGAAGATGCAGAGCGTAGGGGTCTTGAGGGTGTGTAGTTAGAGACCATTGACCGGAGGTAGGCGGGAGCGGTTCCCTTTGCCGCACGGTATGCTAGGTCGAGGGCCTTGAAGCGGATTCGTGCAGCAATGGGGAGCCAGTGCAGGTCCCTAAGAAGTGGGGTGACATGGGCCGACTTCGGTAGGTTTGAGATCAGGCGGGCCGCTGCGTTCTGAATGAGTTGAAGAGGCTTAGTGGCAGTGGCCGGGAGGCCAGCGAGCAGTGCATTGCAGTAGTCGAGGCGGGAGATGACTGTTGATTGGACGAGGAGTTGGGTGGCTTCTTTTGTCAGGAAGGGGCGTATCCTTCTGACGTTGCTCAGGAGGAATCGGCAGGTTCTGGTCGTCGCTGCGATGTGAGCAGAGAAGTTCAACTGGTCGTCGAGGACAACACCAAGGTTCTTGGCGGTCGGGGACGCAGTCACAGCTGCATTCTCGACTGTGATTGAAAGGTCGGTTAGGGGGGAGGATTTGGCCGGCAGGTGGAGCAATTCTGTTTTGCTTAGGTTCAGTTTGAGGTGGTTGGACGTCATCCAGGCTGAGATGTCGGACAGACAGGCCGAGATCCGCACAGAGACGTGGATATCTGAGGGAGGGAAGGAGAGGAAGAGTTGAGTATCGTCGGCATAACAATGGTAGGAGAAGCCATGAGACGTGATAATGTTACCCAGTGATTTAGTGTAGAGGGAGAAGAGAAGGGGTCCTAAAACCGAGCCCTGGGGGACACCCGTCCGCAGGGGGCGGGTGGCCGACAGGGTCCCTCTCCATGACACTTGGTAGGAGCGGTCATTGAGGTATGATGACAGCCATGTCAGCGCAGAGCCAGCCACTCCCATTCCTGCGAGGGCCGCAAGGAGGATCTGGTGGTTGACTGTGTCGAAGGCTGCAGATAGATCTAGGAGAATCAGGACAGAGGAGAGGCCTTTCGCTTTTGCTAAGTGAAGTGCCTCTGTGACCGCAATGAGGGCTGTCTCTGTGGAGTGACCAGTCCTGAAGCCTGACTGATTAGGGTCTAGGAGGTCATTCTGTAAGAGATAAGTAGTAAGTTGGTTGGATACAGCACGTTCAAGTGTTTTAGAAAGGAAGGAGAGAAGAGAGACAGGACGGTAGTTGCCTATGACAGTAGGGTTCAGGGTTGGTTTTTTTATGAGCGGCGTGACTCTGGCTTGTTTTAGGGAGGTGGGGACCACCCCCGAGTTGAGTGAGGAGTTGATGGTTGCAGTTAGGAATGGGAGGATGTCTGGTGCTATGGTCTGGAGGAGTGGGGAGGGTAGCTGGTCCAGCTGGCAAGTAGTCGGACGGTTTGACGTTACCAGTGTCAGGGTCTCTGCTTCTGTAATGGGAGAGAAAGATGACAGAGTGAAGGATGAGGTTCTCGATTCAGCATTTGGAATGGGTGGGGGTTGGGAGAAGGAGCTGCGGATGTTCTCCACTTTTTCCTCAAAGAAGATCGCAAAGTCTTCGGCAGAGAAAGATGAGGGAGGGGGGGGTGGGGGGGGAGTGAGGAGGGAGGACATGGTAGCATGCAGTTTGCGAAGATTCTTGGCAGAGGCCTCGATCCTATGGTGGAAGAAAGAAGCTTTGGCATTAGTGATGGTTTTGGAGAATGTTAACAAGAGGTTGTGATATGTGTCGATGTCAGCAGTGAGGCGTGACTTTCTATACTTCCTTTCAGCTGCTCTCAGGACCTGTCTTTGTTCTCTCACTGGATCTGTCAGCCATGGACTGGGTGGGGAACGGCGGGCAGGTTTCTCAACGAGGGGACAGAGCTTGTCGAAGGAGGTTGCCAGGGCTGAAAGGAGGGTGGAGGTTGCCATCTCTGTGGAGAGAGCAGAGAAGGTGTCACTCAAAGGTAGAGCGGATAGTATGTCAGAGGAGAGGGTGGAGGGGGATAGGGAGGGCAGGTTGCGTCTGAGTGAGACTGTTTGAGTTGGGGTGAAGACCTTTCGGTTAAGCATGAGAGTTAGTGAGAAGGATATGAAGGAATGGTCAGATACATGTAGGGGAGTTACCGTGGTGTTAATGATGCTGGAGTTACGGGAAAATATGAGATCCAAGGAGTTGCCTGCTTTGTGGGTGGGAGGCATGGCAGTGGGAGTCAGGTCAAACGATTGTAGGAGGGAGACTACTATAACTGACTGAGATGAGTCAGGCAGGTTGAAGTCGCCCAGTAGAAGGAGAGGGGTACCATCTTCCGGTAAGGAGCTAAGAAGCATGTCCAGCTCATCTGTGAAGTGATCGAGCGGACCTGGAGGGCGGTAGAGTGTAACAATGGTGAGATTGAAAGGATTAGAGACAGATACTGCATGATATTCGAGAGAGGAGAGTGACAGTTCTGGGAGTGGTGTTACGTTTGTAGCCCATGAAGGAGATGTCATGAGGGCAGTGCCTCCACCCCGTCTGGAAGGTCGAGGTGTGTGAGTGAAGTTATAGTTTGTAGATAATGCTGCAGGTGTTGATGAGTTATTGGGGGTTATCCAGGTCTCAGTTAGAGCCAGGAGCTGCAGATTTAGACTATGGGCGTAGGCAGTAATGAAGTCAGCTTTCTTGACTGCTGATTGACAATTCCATAAGCCTCCCCGTACTGTGACAGGTGTATTAGTGGCTGTAGGAGGGTAGGAGAGATTAGCCGGGTTACTAGCAAACTGTCGTGGATGGGTAGAGTCAGTTCTGGAGGAGCAGATTGTGGATATAGGTATGAGACACATTGTATTGTCGAGAGTGGCAGGGAGCAAGTAGAGAAATAGCAGTGTGGGAGGGAAATATAGGATTATGGTGTACTTAGCACTGGGTGGATCGGTGGATCCCTCGGCGGTGAACTCCAGGATAACTCCTCCTCTTTGTCCCTCTTCGTTTCTCGACGCTTCGCTGACGCTACACCAGCAAGCCTTTAAATCACTATCACTAATTAGTGCTGTCTTAACACCTGGCCCTTAATGGGGGCACTTAACAAAACAAAATGGCCGTTTTAAACACGCCCCTTTAATCAAGTCAGCTGGTTCCTCACTTTTAAGATTCACTAATAAACTTAAAATGGCTTACCCTAGTTTTCAGTATAAAGCAATGTTTCTCAGTGAGAGTGTCCTGTCCTTCCTTAACAGAGCCCAGTACAGAGTGACTTCAACACAGTGTGGACCTCTGCTTTTAAACAGGGCAGGCTCTTAATGGCTCACTCAGCAAATCAGATGCTACTAGTAAACAGGAAACAGTCCCTTAATGGGGGCACTTAACTAAACAAAATGGCCGTTTTAAACACGCCCCTTTAATCAAGTCAGCTGGTTCCTCACTTTTAAGATTCACTAATAAACTTAAAATGGCTTACCCTAGTTTTCAGTATAAAGCAATGTTTCTCAGTGAGAGGATTAAATGATTAAAGGCTAGAAACACTGTTATCTTTCACTATTGAGAGTTTAGGTTCAACCATCGGTGAAGCATCTGCTCTGCTCTGACATGTCAAATCGTTTGAAAATAATGTTTTAGTTTTTTACATCACCTTGTCATCTGTCTCAGTCTCTGCATCTTCTATTCGTTGGCCTGTGAACAAATATAATGTGGACAGAATGTAAAAAAAAACTGCAGTTCCACCACTGTATTTATTGGAGGATAATTATAAATTAAACCAAACGTAAATAAGTATAAATAAAAAAAATGACACCAAAAATACATTGTTGACACTTTCTACAGGGACCACATCTATAATGAATTACAAGCACTAAATATGCAATTACAGTGCTAGTGAAAATAGTCATAGCTAATTCAATAATATTCCATGAAGAATTTTACAGTATTTTTGTGTGTCAGTGATCATTTTCTAAGTTAAGAGTTACATTTTTCAAACTGTGGATAGGCTATTTCATCTAGGAAAGAACAACTTAAATATTGTTTTAGTGACTAATGAGCTCAGGTGTCGCCGACTAAATCAATTATCCTGTGGCCTGTGGAGCGTATGGTCCCCAGTTCGAATCTCTTGCTAACTTTTTTATTTTTTGTAACGTTAAATAATTTATCCACTCTGGTGTCCCAAAAAGGACAATAACACCACCTTATGCATACTGCACCTTATGTGAATACTGTGAATACTGTATATTTCAGTTGGTTAGATAGTCAATTATATTGACTTATTTGTTTACACTGCTTGTGTTGTTTTTACTACCTGTGTACCCCCCCCCCCCCATGCTGCTATGATGCCTGAATTTCCCCAGGGGGATCAATGAATATCTTATCATATCAACCAGAGTGGATAAATTAATTAACGTTACAGAAAAAAAAATAAGTATCCAAGTGATTTGAACTGGGGACCATATGTGTGTGCGCTCTCGCGCTGACTCGTTAAGCCTTTCCCTACGCATATTCATTTCTGGAGCATTTCTTTATCCACTCTGGTTGGATGGTGTATTGTACTCGCAAATCGCTTCCTGTTGAATGAATCGGTTGAGTGCAATGCCGACTCGCTACTTTCCCCCGTTCACTCGTCTTCACACAGCCTAGAATATGACATGCCCACTGTTGACGTCACGGTTTGCGAGGAAAAAACAACTATTTTTCGTGCCAGCTGAGCACCGATTTATCACGTTCTGAACCAATTAATCCCGGTCTGAACGCGCCGGCCGGTGCGAGATTACGTTCGGGAACCGGCTCCAGCACAGAGCATGGCCGGTGTAAAAGGGATAGAAATACACATGAGTAGCATAGATGTTTGGCAAGGGGATTAGGATTCTTTATTGAGCGTTTATCCTCATCATTAGCACACAAGTATCTTGTGTTTTATTATAAATATATATTCAGATCAAATTGTATTGCCTGTATTTATGTCTTTCTACAATTACCCTGCCAATACTTGTACATTCCCTCCCCCCTTCCCCATGCTGCTATGCCATGCCCGAATTTCCCCAAGGGGATCAATACAGGAATATCTTGTGTTATTCCATACCCCCCAATCTATTACTCTCAGTCTCAAAGGACAAAACTCAGTATACCTGGAAGCTCTCGTCTCAGTGCGTCCTCATGGGTCAGATCCTGATCGTCGTCCAGCTCCTGTTCCGTATTCTGGTCCTGGTCCTGGTCCGTGCCGGCCGGGGGGGGTTCCCTCTTAGCCTCTCGGCCCCCGGTCAGCTCCGCGGCCCCCGCCCCAGGCCCCTCTCCGTCCGCCGCCTGCAGGGCCCCAGCGATGACCTGGGACAGCTGGTCCAGGTCCCTGCTCATCAGAGACCCACTGTGTCTCCCCAGCTGGTTCACCACGTTCACGATGAAGCGCTCTGGGCAGAAAACACAGAGATGAACACAGGCCCGTGAAAAAAACAGTATAGAAAGGATTTGGAAAGAAGTGTGAAAGCATACATTTCACTCTTATTATTATTATCTTATTATTCACTCTTGTACTTATTCTTATTCTTATTTTAGATTTTGACTACCTGAACGTTCATTGTGAGCGATCTGTGGTGCTGAATTTCCCTCGTGATCAATAAAGTACTTCTATTCTATTCTTCACATATGAAGAATTATCAACAATCCATCAGGAAGGTGGAGATATGGAAGAAACCTAAACTTAGAAAATATGTTGAAATGAAAGAAGATTTTTTTACTGAACCTTATGTAATGTTACATTTAAAGAGAGGACGGAGGTCTCTGTGGGCCCAGTTAAGGTCTGGCACCCTGCCATTGGCTGTGGAAGTGGGTAGATTCCAAGGTACCCCTGACGAGGAGCGGTTGTGTGTTCTCTGTGATCTCTGTGATCACCTCCAACTCAATCTCCCTGATCATCGGGTCCCCCCAGGGCTGTGTTCTCAGCCCTCTGCTGTACTCACTGTACACACATGACTGTGTGGCCAGGTTCAGCTCCAACTCCATAGTGAAGTTTGCGGACGACACAGTGGTGGTGGGGCTGATCTCTAACAATGACGAGAAGGCCTACCGGGAGGAGGTTGATGTACTGGCACGTTGGTGGTGGAATAACAGCCTACTTCTGAACATTGGTAAAACCAAGGAGCTGATAGTGGATTTTAGGAGAATACAGCAGGGGACACACAAGCCACTGTGGATAAATGGGGCTATCGTAGACAGGGTGAGCAGTTTTAAGTACCTGAGAGTCCACATCACAGAGGACCTGACATGGTCAACTCACATAGACACTGTGGTAAAAAAGGCTAAACAGCGCCTCTACCACCGCTGAGACAATTAAGGAAGTTCAGAGTATCAGGGAAGATACTACAGTCTTTATATTCCGGGGCTGTAGAGAGCATTCTGACTGGGAACATCACTGCCTGGTTTAGAAACAGCACGGCCCAGGATAGGAAGGCCCTACAGAGAGTGGTGCACTCAGCAGAATGGACTACGGGTATTGCACTTATGCACTACCACCCCTGCAGGACTTATACAATAGGAGGTGCAAATCCAGAGCCTGCAGAATAATGAAGGACCCTCACCACCCCAACAACAGCCTGTTCAAGCTGCTGCGGTCAGGCAAGCACCTCCGTATATACGCAACAAGAACAGAGAGACTAAGGCTCAGCTTCTTCCCTCAGGCCATCAGAACAATGAACACTGATCTCTCCACACACAAGCACACATGAACAGACACATACACACACAACACAACATTCTGCACTTGCACACACACAAACGCACCATAGGTCACTTTAAACACACAAGAAAAGGACACTTTAAAGGAAGGAAAAGGACACTTTAAGAAAATAACTTGTTGTGATTGTTGTATAGTATAGTTAGTAACAGCAAGTATAGCATAGGGACATAGAAGAAAAACTGCACATTGTATAGGAATGTACATAGGATCCAGTGCCTTTAAGCGATTTATTAACATGTCTATTTACCATGTCTATTCTAGTTATCTTTTTATTATTATTACTATTACTATTGTTTTATTGCACAATCGTAGCGGGCATGGCCAACCGCATTTCATTGTATGCCCTGGATGTGATCACTGTATGTGATGAATAAACTCTTGAATCTTGAATCTGGGAGTGGTGGAGGATGAATTTCATTTAGTTTTTCAATGCCCCTTGTACACCGACTTGAGGAGGGTTTTATTTAAGAAAGTTCAATTTGTAAATCCGGATTTGTTTTGGCAGCCTGAGAGTTGTATGTTGAGTTGTTTTTTTGTGGAGGAGATTTTCAGTTTTGCAGGATTTTTGGAGAAAGCATGGCACTTGAAACAAAACACATTATATTCTATATAATTTTACATGAATTCCTCTTGTTTCTTTTAAGTACATTGTTTACAGCTTGTTATGTTTTATTTTGTTTTATTTTTTGTGGCCATCTTGGGCTATATACTTATTGTTAAGTATACTATATACTTATTGTTTATGTGTCTTGTAAAGACACAAATAAAAAATATCAATAAATCATATAGCACATGCATGAGTATGGTCTCTTTTGAAAGGTAACATTCTGAAGTTTCTTACACAATAAAGTGAAATCACATTGAGTGCTAATGAAATAGAGTAACAGAGGTTTGAACACACTGAAGTAAAGGTTTGTGTACTCACATACATTTTTACTGGTTGCCAGATGCCTGTTTTTAAATTCCAGCTGAGAGGTAGAAGCTGGAAAACATAATGGTTCCATAGCATGTATGTAGTACAGGTCCAAAGTTTATAAAAATCCCATGGAAAATGTATGTTTTACAAAGGTATTTTTTTTGTATCCACTTTTTCTCCTCCTGTTTTTCTGTGATTTTCTCCCATCCCAATTCCCCCCTCCCCTTCCTGGTCGTTGCTTGCATGTGCCCCCCACTGGTTGGTCTAGGGAGGGTTGATAGATACTATCACATGTCCCCTCCGATACATGCAGAGTCAGCCAGCCACTTCTTTTCACATGCCAGCGCGGACTCTCATTGGTGAGGTGTAACGTGTGGGAGGCTCACACTACCCTCACCACTCCCTTCCTCGCTGTGCAGGCACCCTGACCGACCTGTAGGAGTCACTGTTTACAACGACCAGATTACCACCCACCGGCTTCCCTCCCGCTGACTCTGCCAATTGAGCCAGTATGACGGCCGGCCAAGCCGGAGGCAACGCTGACAGCCGGATTCGATACCAGTGTCTCTCGTGTTGGTGACGAGCGCTTAGTCTGCTGCGCCACCCAGCCACCCCGATTTTACAAAGGTCTTTGTAATGTGTGTACCAGTAAAGATTTGGCATGATTATCCAAAATGGCCGTCCATTCAGAGGCTCTCGTCAAAACAATGGACTTTTTCGTCTTCTTGTGTCACCTTTCCCCAATCAGCGCTAGTCTGAGATCGCTTTTGGAGCAGACGCTCCTTGGCTACAACGGTGGTCAATCATTTTCGCCATCAGCAGTGACTGGTCAGTTCAGGACCGCTCACAACCAGACGTGGTCACTCGTCCGAACGCCTTGTGAAATGACGCTCGCCGGATGTTTCGTCTTGTAACTCGAGAATGGAATCATGCAATAGGTTGAGTGTGGTGACGATCAAAAGGTGGAAAATTCAACTTTCCAACAATGTATTGGTTGATCGGCGAAAAGACGAGGGCAAAGGCGTCAGGCTGTCCGATGCTTAAGAGGTTAACTTGTTGTAATCTTGTTCTGTTTTAACTTTGTATTTATTTTACCCCCTGCCCCTATCCCTCAAAAGGATGTGCCTTTTTGCCAGGCCGCCATTGTAAATAGGATTTTGTTCTTAAAGGGGACATGCATTGCTATTCCTAGCACTATTTGGGCAACTTTACACAATTCCTGAGTCTATTGAACACATATGTAAGCTTTTATTAAATAAAATGCATTGTTTTATATTTCTAATCAAGTACTCAAAAGCCAAATTTTTCTCACTTTGGATTTCAGGCTGTGTTGGCCTGGCTCCGCCCATAAGCACTTTGAGTGACAGTCATCCACACAGTCTGCGACTGGCACAGAGAAAGATAGAGAGAGACTGAGGGGGATACTAATTAATTTCGCCGCTGGGGGCCTAATCCCATGGGACAATGCATTGGTAACTTGTTTCAAATGACAATATATACCCCTGTGATTATTATTGTACGGATCGGAATACAGGCGTGCGCGTGGGAGCATGCGCAAAGATATTACAGTGATATGCTGGTGCTTGACTGCGAGGGAGAGAGAGAGATAGAGAGGGAGAGAGAGAGAGGGACACACGGAGGCACGGAGCACTGTGTAAACGCTGCGTGTGTGTGAGAGAAGACAGGTCCCTCTCTCTCTCTCCATCTCTCTCCCTCTCTATCTCTCCCTCTCTCTCTCTCTCGTCCACTCCCTGCTCGCAGTCAAAACCCATTTGAGGAAGTGTCGGGTTACACTATGCGCTCTCTGCCTCGCTCTGTTTGAGGAAGTGGATATTTCCACTCGCTCTGCTGTCGCTGTCAACCATAGAGGGGGCGTTAGTTATGCAAATCAGTAGGGGAGAACGGGGGACGTTGTCACACGGGTAGGTTGTCACATTCATTATATTTCACCACCAGAGGGTCCTGTCCCCCATACTTTGGTATTTAAATGTCCAGAATTGGGGTCAGAGTTCACCTACATTGTCATCTTTGGAGTGAAACAGCTGAATTTGAGGTGAGAGGACTTTTTCATGTCCATTTGTAAATATTTCGCTCCTCAGTATTTTTCTTCTAGGCTTTTACACAATTGATTTATAATGAAACAATTATTAGCCTTAAAAAGTGTGAAGGGATAGCTATAGTTTAGATTGTTGTTAGCTAGCTAACTAGTTGTTAGATGGCTGTTAGCCTTGATGGTATCAAGACATTCCAGTTGGGGTTGGTCGTCACATTTTATTTGGGGTTGGTTGTCGCATGTTGTGTAGGCTATTATTGTTAGGCCGATTTATTGTGTTCTTATTTTGTTATATAGGATGGCCTAAAGATGTGTTTCCTGTTTATGTTCATGTTAAGATGCATTCAGTTATGTATTTGTCAACTTGTCAATGCAATTAAACTTTCAAATTTAGTTCTGCCTTCTTGTCTTCTTTTTAAGATGTTCCCATTAAAACACATGGTGACAACCAACCCCATAGTGTGTGACAACCATCCCCATGATGGGGTTGGTTGTCACAATGTATCAGAGTGCCTTTGATAGGTGATTAACTCTTTGTTACAATACGTTGGAAAATGAGAGGGATACACATTTCAAGCCAACTTCTTAAGCTTCAATTTAATGTAGGAATGACTATTGAAAGATGTTTTGCTGATGAGCAATTCCCAGTAGAGTGAAAAGTGTGACAACTATCCCCGTTCTCCCCTACCCTATTCACGTCAGCAATACCGTCAAATCAGAACAGCTTAGTTGAGTGAGGGAAGATCTCGTGAACTTGAGACTAGACTGATGAGTCAATATGGTAATTAGAGACACAGACCCATTGATACTAACCCCTATTACTAGAAAACCATGCTAAACACAGAAAAAAAGCCATTTATAATGCATGTCCCCTTTAATGACATACCAGGTTAAATAAAATAAATTTAAACCTTGGTTTCTATGTGCTATATAAACAAATCTGACCTTGACCATGACATGTGAGAATACGAAATATGAATATGTCATCATTGGTGGAAAAAGCAGCACTTACCATCCAGAAGACTGAGGGGCTCCTTGGGCTTCAGACCGCCAGAGCCGACCTTGAAGAGCAGTCTATCCAGGTCGGGCCGGGGGTTTTTAGAGCCAGCATCCACCCGTGCCTGGTCCCCGGGGAGAGGCTTGAAGGAGCTGAGGTAGCGGAGCTTCCCTTTGGGCCAAGGAACCTCACCCTCCACGGTGCCGCGCTGAGTGGCCACCGCCCCCGCCAGGAGGCGCTCCAGCTGGCCGGAGAGGGGCCGTCTCCTGCCCGAGTCCTGGCCGGGGTAAGCTGGGGCGAGCTGGGGGAGCCTGCCCGAGTCCTGGCCGACGTAGGCTCGGGCAAGCTGGGGGAGCCTGCCCGAGTCCTGGCCGGGGTAGGCTGGGGCGCGATGGGGGAGCATGCCCTCTCCGGTGTGGGTGAAGACCTTGGTGACCGGAGGCTGGCCGACTCCATTCTGGACACTATAGATGGTGGTCTTCTTCCAGTCCTGCTGGGGTCTCGTCTCACTGGCGTCCAAGCGACCGCCGGTCCTGAAGTCTTCATTCTACAGCACAGAGACATTTTAAAGAAATAATTAATTGTTTTAAATTTCAAACCTTTATTTAAACTCTAAAGGCAACTGAGGTCACATCGAGTGTACATACATAAAATATATATATATATATATATATATATATATAAAACCATAACAATAAAACAACAAGACGAGGCAAACAGCAAGGATAACAAATCCATCAAAACACATACAACTTGATTGACCAAGGTTGGAGGTCAAGGTTTTAAACTCTGCAACAGAGGGGAGAATCTCAAGCTTTAAGGACTGTCGGGAGTTCATTCCATAAGCTGCTAGGGGCATCATAGCAAAATGCTGATTTGTTTTATCTTATTGAAAGTATATTTCAATATTGAAATACTTTCAATATTGAAAGTATTGAAAGTATCAAAATACCAAATATTAATTCCGACGTTCATTTCAAGCCGCAGTGATGATAGCATGTATGGAATAAATCAAGCTAGCCTCGGGTTCAGTCTCTCCGGCAATAGCAGCAGGGTCATGCTGGGTCACCACTGTTGTGGCAGCTTTTAGCTTGAGAAGAGACGCTCCGCTAGACAGGGCAGGATATGAATAGGGATTCTAGATCAAAGACAACTGCCCTTGGAAATTGCATTATGGAAATCATAGATGAGATAGTGTCACTCAAATGAGTAATTTCATGCATCGCCACGATACGAAAAACGAAAGCTTATCCGGTAACACTTTACTTGAATTGATGGTCATAAGGCATCATGATCGCATTGTAATCACATTGTAAGCGTTTTCTAATCGCATCGGAAAATATTATTCGCTAATAATGCCATGTGGATCTGAGATGACCACGTCGTGAGGCTGCAGTGGGCTATATAAATATATTTATTTATGTTTTTGGTCATGAAACATTATAAGCCATTGTAATATTGTTGGGAAATGTATTCATTTATTATGAGCTCACTTCATAATCGCATCAGATCATATCATAATTCATTATAATGTATTTTGAATCTGGCATGACAATGTAATGAGGCTGTTATGGGTTATATATTTATCACTGATGCCTATACATTCCTTTGTTAATAGGTCATTATAAGCCATTATAAATAATATTGTCAAAAAACTATAAATAATATATTATGGATCTTGCATGACAATGGCATGAGGCTGTTAAAGAGCTACAGTATGTCTATCTAATTTCACTAGAGTCTATATATGTCTTGTTTATAACTGGTCATATCCGTCATGACAACATGACAATATTAAGCTCTCTGGAGTTATGACTTATTAGTGCTTTATACATAATTCATGAACTCACTGTAAAATCTAAAGTAAAGTGACGGGACCATAATACTTTATATACAATTCATAAAGTTGTCATAACATCTACAGTAAAGTGATGTGGGCCATAATGATTTATTAGTAATTCTTGAACTCTGTCTGCTTTCTAGACGCTGAAATGTTGAATCGAAAGCGACATTGAGTGAAAATAACCATTTGAACATTCGAGTCAACATGTCAGCCTCCAGAGAGCAGACAGACTTTAACGTAGACACATTGGACCATTGCAGATGATTAAATGAGATTATATTAAATTCAAATTTATTGTCATTATACAGCACAAGTAAAGTACAACGAAAATAAGTTTGGCATCCAACCAGAGTGCAAATGTAACAGTAAAGTGCAATAGTAATATACAATGTGCATGTGATTAAACTGGGTATAAAATATATAAATTAGTACTACTGAGTAATAGTGTTAATCAGATGTATGTACATAGTTGTAGTATTAATATGTACAATGATACAGGTATAAAGACACTATGGTAGTAAGTCATACTGGCCAGCAGCGTAACTAGTAAGAGTAGGTAAGGGATATGTACAGATATAGATAGTATCTACAGATATGTAAAAGGGATTACATGCAGGTGTCATATTGAGGTACTATAGAATGCATCTGAGTAAGAGATATGTAATTGGGGGGGGGGGGGGGGGGCTAGCGTAGCTTGTGTTAGATAAACAATCAGGGGCCGCCATTAACATATCATAAACGGGCATCAGACCTTTTAGCCCCTTGTGTCATCACAAACAGTGGTGATACTATCTATCTCCCTCTGTGCCATTCTCTCTATATCCTCCATCCTATAGAAAGAGATAATGCGATTCTCCTCCAGCCCAGCTAAATTGGGAGGGATATAATGGCATTAGCACAGCGGGATGGGGGAGGGGGGGCTCCACCATTCACACTAACCATGTTTGCCATCTTCCATCCCACCGCCAGCGACAAAGGAGCCCTGTCTCGTCATTAAGGAGGGTCCTCCTGGACCCCCTCCACCGTGGAATGTTCTTTATGACACGCGTGCTAGGAAACACCGTGGCTGTGAAGGATGCACGCTATTCACAGATATTCACGTGGGGCCGCGGGGGTTCCACCTTAAATAATGTCGATAGGGGAAATGTAAAGAGTTGACGGGAGACCGTGGCGGGGGTCTCCGGTTCTCCGGGCTCAGCGGGACGGAGGACAGGGGACGAGGATAACGAGAGCAGGGGATCTACAGGTTTTAACGAGTTCAATTTAAGACTTTAATCTAAGACCTTTTTATTACCACTTAGAGCTATATTTAATACCAATTTCACGCTAGCAATGAAAAAACAACACATAGCGAGACTGTGCGCCAATTTGAATTCTTGCATGTTTTCATACAAGCTCTCGCCAGACGCACCAAGCTCCCTTGTAGCCCCGCAAAAAACAACAACTTTAATACAAAAACAATTCATACATTTTATATCATTTAATCTCCCGACAGCTGGGCTGCCCCCCCAAAAGTAAAAAAACCTATGCAAATGAGTGGCTGGGTGGCGCAGCGGACATTGCACTCGTCACCAACGCAAGAGACACCGGGTTCGGGTTCGACTTCGGCTGTCGGTGTTGCCTCCGGCTTGGGCCAGCCGTCATACTAATTCAATTGGCAGAATTAGCGGGTGGAAGTCGATGGGTGGTAATCTGAACGTTGTGGACAGCGACTCCTACAGGTCGGTTGGGGACGCCTGCACAGCAGAGACAGGAAATGGCGGGGGTAGTGTGAGCCTCCCACACGTTACACCTCGCCAATGAGAGTCTGCGCTGGCAGGTGAAAAGATGTGACAGGCTGCCTCCTCGTGTACCGGAGGGGACACGTGATGCAAGGCTTCTATCCTCCCTACAACCGGCCAGTGGGGGGCATATGCAAGCAACGTTCAAGACAGGGGAGGGGAGAATTGGCACAATGGAATTGGGATGGGAGAAAAATTGAAAAAAAGGAGAAAAAGTGGATAAAAAAAAGAACTATGCAAATGAAATGTAAGATTTTTTATTTTTTTTTTATCAATTTTTTTTATTATTACTGTTATGTATTTTTAATACCCTGCAGATACGCTGTAAAGAGTTGACAGGAGACTGTGGTGTCAGTGGGGCACTCCTGGCTCAGCGGGACAGAGGAGAGGACTCAGAAACCCCCCCTTCCTCCTTTTATCCAAGATCCCGCCTTTTATCCAATTAGGATTCTGCGTTTAAAACGGCCCTCCCTGATTTATCCAAGGAACATGAACCCTTTATGGAAACCATGTTCTTGGTTGGTTTTTAAAACTGGAGCCAAAAAGGACCCGTGGGTTATTCCATTTGATCTGAATCCTGGGGGAGACAGTGGCTCAGGAGGTAGACTGGTCGTCTGGTAATCGGAAGGTTCCGGGTCGATTCCGGCTCCTCCCAGCAGCGTGCTGAAGTGCCCTTGAGCAAGACACTCAACCCCCAACTGCTCCCGATGAGCAGCTTGGAACCTTGCATGGTTGCCTCCGCCGTCGGCTTGTGAGTGAATGGGTGACGGCACAAGTTGTAAAGTGCTTTGGATAAAAGCACTATATAAATGCAGCCATTTACCATTTCCATCCTGGCACCTAATGCTATTAAGACCTAGACAAAATATCAACATAAAATGGTTTGCATCTTAATTGGCATTTTTCTTGTCACACGTCTACATTCCGCTCAGAGGTTTGCAAATAGGAATGATGAATGATTATGGACTAAATATCAGATTTGTCGTGATTATTTAATGTCTTATCAAGTGAAGAAGAACTCGCACTCTATTATTTATTCTCCAGGTACGTCGGAGAGGAGCTTAATATGATGAAATATGAAGAAACTCCCGAAACACGGCACTGGTACTGAAGACGATTATTTAATGAAAACCAACATTTTGTTCCACGCAGACCTTCATAGAGTGATGGAAGTGATTACTGAGTGACTATTTAATAAAACATTGCAATTGCGTCAGAACATGAAGCATTTTTGCTAAGTTCTAGTCTCAGGTTTATTATCATAATTTGCTTCTCAAACCCCCTCAGTATTGTAAGTAATGGCATTATTCCATCTCTTACTGGTCGTCTTAGGGACGGCTGATCTCCCTGTATTATATAAGCCCAATATTCCTAATATAGGGTGAAGCGCGTCTGCGTGACTCTTCTCATTTTCACCTTTTCTCAGATATTATGTTTATTTCAAAAACCATTTAAACC
>NC_140176.1:42215325-42227825 GCF_963971535.1 Notolepis coatsorum | reverse complement strand
TAGTTCTTTACCCTCCAACCTAGTAACAGACGCGAAGCCTCACCCACGACGCACGTGTGGTGCAGTAAGGCCTACTTGGCCTCAGAATAGGCATTGAGATATCGTGTGGATTAATAGTTGAATTGTCATAGTTTGGCACTATACCGTCGAGTTGGACGTATTTCTATTAAGCTAATAATAGTCTATTATGTATGGTGCATCGTTCGGTTAGAGTTATAAAGTGAGCAGCACCCCCATCGTTCCTGACGTTATCTGGAGTCTTAACCAGGCTGGGCAGACCACTTGTGGTGCTTGCATCCGAGGAGCTCCGGGCCAGGACGAGTGGACCTGTACATTGGATTACTTTACCCGGACGACGGCGAGCCTTCCACGGCTTGGATTATCTACATGCTTTGGGTGCTTTGATTATTCCATGGATAACGGCCAACACTGCTGAGTGTTGGAACTACCCCCCGGAGAGGAGTCCAGGTGAGACGGCGCTCTACACCAGTGAGGTCGCCTCACGTCTCTCCGTTGTGGACCGGTAGCTACCGTCCACCAGAGGGTCCAGCTGTATTCATCTGCGGACCGAGGTTCTGTGGGCATCGTGTTCAGGACTCTGAATTCTCCCAAGAAATCGTCGGCCAGATGGGATACCGCCAGCGGCTATTCTAACCCCCCCCTCCTACTGTCTTACAACCAGCGGGACCCCCCCCCCCCCCTTAGTGTATCCAGCTATAATCATTTAAGTACCATCGCTATAGTTCCCTAAAGAACCGGGTTGTATACTTACTCCCTGCGTAACCAGAGATTGGACATTCAATGTTGATTTACCTACGAATACTCATTTGCCATACAAGTGCATTTCAAATCATAAATGTCATCAAGTGAACGTTGTATATACCCTTTGCTATATAAAATATTCGATTTGTACATTTGTGTGGACTTCGTTTCATCAGGTGGGAAAGTGTTCATCATATCTATATCATGTACTGGATGGCCAGAAGTTAAAGTACAAGAGGTAGTGGTTTAATAATACCATACTTATCAATACAGTCAGGGAATTGTACCCCTCAGTTACAATTGGTCCTTCGAGCCGGAGGGTAACTAGTGTAATATTAATATAGTGTTATTAATATTAAAATGGCCTATGATGAACACTCCACGAAACGGTCCTCCTAACGTAGAACGCCCGCAGCGCAGACGACAGCCACCTCAGTACTTAGAGGATTACGCTGTCAGTCAACTACCTAGCCTTCGACAAACGGTAAATGCGGTAAAAGTAGAAAGTAAAATTATGTCTGACCTTAACGACCAGGTTTCCCCGACCACAGAGGCCCTAGTAGGTTCTAATGTAACTGACCGAGCTCACGGTGGGGACCAGGAGGGAGCTGACATGCCTTTACCCCCCGCCAATACCGAAGTAGTCCCCGACCAGCCCCGGGAGGAAGACAACCCTACAGAGAGAGAACTCTGCACGGAAGAAGAGGAGGAGAGCGCCGAGGAAATAGAGCTCCAGGACTCCCCAACGAGTACACCCAGGAGCGGCTCACCCAGGAGCGGCTCACCTCCACAACCGCCTTCCCCCAGCGAAGCGGAGAGGATGCTATCACAGGCGTTCCTCGTCAGCCTGACAGCCTCTACCGAACGCGATCGACTTCAGGGTGAACGCGATCGACTCCGGGCACAGATGCTTGTCGAGCGCGAATGGCTCCAAGCGCAGCAACGGAGCGAAGAAGAGCGCATACGCCTGGAGATGAGACGCCTTCAGACGGAAGGGAATATGGCAAGAGACCGAGCAGACACCCAGCGTGCCGCTGCCGGTGCCCAAAGACAAGCAAAGCGCGCCGCCGCCGAAGCCCAGCGCGCCGCTGACGGTGCCCAAAGACAAGCAGAGCGCGCCGCCGCCGAAGCCCAGCGCGTCGCTGACGGTGCCCAAAGAGAAGCAGAGCGCGCCGCCGCCGAAGCCCAGCGCGCCGCTGACGGTGCCCAAAGAGAAGCAGAGCGCAACATCGATCTCATCCAGCGCCAAACCGAGCGCGACAGACTACAAGCCGAGCGCGACAAGTTACGGGCGCGGCTAATGAAGCGGCTGATCCCCAGGGCAACACCCTCTCCCTCCGCCAGGGGTTCAAGGAACTCGTCGAGACAACAGTCAAGGGCAGCGTCTCCTAACCGAGCAAGCGACCCTGAACTTGACCAACAGACCAAGCCTATACCCCCCGCAGTCCCCCTTCCCCGACCGGTCCAAGCGAGACCCAGCTACAAGGAAGGAGCGGCATACACTGCGGAGAAGCTAAATAAACGACTACAGGATCTAGAGGACCTGATAGAAGAAGAAGAGGGAGAGGAGGAGAACCAAGCCCGACGACAGCACAGTACTCCACCGGACCAGGAGGTCCAGTACAGCCCAGGCTATACCCCCGCGGCGCTGCGCTACAGACCCCCGACTCTATTCACGGGTGAGCATGACGCACGACCAGCCCCGAGGAATAGCACCTGGACCAGCGGGCCATGGTACCCTGCCGGTACCAGCCCACAGAGAGGCGCAAGAGGAGACTCGCCTAGGAGGCCTCTCCCCCAACGCTCGCCGATGTATCAGCCATCCACGGCGTCATACATTGCCAGCAGCGACCCGCACGTATTGCGCAGCCTCTCCCCCGCGGACAAGGCTGCCAGCAGCGAGACCTGGATGGCGACCATCCCAGGAGAAGCCCAAGAAATGACACTAGGATTAGTCTGGCGCTTCAAAACAGACTCGCTCCACTATAGACACAAACCCCTGACTCCAGAGCAGGGAAGGTCGACGGCGACACCGACCACCAGACGGAGTGTGTACAGAACACTCGCCAGACAATATGACCCGTTGGGATGTATTCTACCTTACACCACCGGGGCAAAGATGATTGTACGAGCACTATGGGACAAGGACCAGGGCTGGGACGACCCCATACCCGCACACCTTGCCTCAACATGGAGAGAGTGGGAGACGGAACTCCGCTCACTCCCAGGCGTCAATATACGCTGCAGCTACTTCCCATCCACAGTGAGGCCAGAGACATGCAAGATTGATCTACACGTCTTCAGCGACGCCTCCGAAGTAGCCTATGGATCGGTGGCCTACTTGCGTGCCCAAGAGAAGGGAGGAAAGATACACACTGCTTTCATCCTGGCTCGCTCAAGAATAGCCCCACGAAAGCAACAATCTATCCCGCGTCTAGAGCTCTGCGCAGCCCTAGCAGGAGCGCATCTAGCCACGTTAATCCAACGTGAACTCACCATTCCGGTGCACAGAACAATCTTGTGGTCAGATTCCACGACAGTACTCACATGGATCAAGTCTGATTCATGCAGATACAAAGTCTTCGTGGGAGTCAGAGTCACCGAGATTCAAGAGTTAACAGAAGCAGCGAGCTGGCGGTATGTGGACACCAAACACAACCCCGCTGACGTCATCACCCGGGGAATGTCCCTGGATGACCTCACCCGTCGCAACATCTACAGTGACGGACCAGAATTCCTCAAGCTCCCGGAAGAAGAGTGGCCTACGCCCACCCCACGGGAAGCAAGTAAAGAGGAGGCTGAGGACAAGAAACCTATGTTCTGTGGACTGAGCACAGTCGCCTCCACAGACCCCAACATAGATGACTGCATTACCCTACAGAGTGCGCAACTAAAGACATTCCTGTGGCACCACCCAGAGAGTCAGTCCACCACTGACATTTCAGCAGCTGACTACAAAGAAGCAGAACTTCTTCTACTACAACGAGCCCAGAGAGACTCGTTCCCCGATGAGCTAGACTGTCTACAGGGAGGAAAGCCCGTCCCATCAGACAGCAGACTGCTCCACCTGGCACCCGAGAGTGACGCCCATAATCTCATCAGAGTGGGTGGTCGCCTGCGGAGAGCCCCCGATCTACCGGATGACATTAAGTACCCGATAGTCTTGAACAGCCGACACAAGGTCACAGAGCTGATCATAAAGAAATACGACGAGGATGTACACCACGCAGGAGCAGAGAGAGTCTTCGCGGAGATCAGACGTCGCTATTGGATACTTCAAGGAAGAGAAGCGGTGCGACGCTTCCAGCGAACCTGTCTAGACTGCCGAAAGTGGCGCGCGCAGCCCAGCATACCACGGATGGCTGACTTACCCCCCTGTCGCCTCCGACTCGGCGACAAGCCATTCCACTCCACAGGCATGGACTGTTTTGGCCCGTTGTATATAAAGAGAGGAAGAGGAACCGAGAAGCGGTGGGGTATTGTATTCAAATGCATGACCACCAGAGCGATACATATCGAGCTCCTTCCGACCATGAGCATTCCTTATGGCCTTCCGAAGATTCACATCACGGAAAGGAAAACCGTCTACATTGTTGTCTGATCACGGGACAAACTTCAAAGGCGGAGAAAGAGAGCTGAGAGAGAGCTTCCAAGCTATGGGCCCAGAACTTAAGACCCACCTCGCTCCATCCCAGATTGACTTCCAGTTTAACCCCCCGAACGCACCCCACTTCGGTGGAACCTGGGAACGAGAAGTACGTTCTATAAAGACAGCCTTGTACGCTGTGCTTGGGGCCCAGACTGTGGCGGAGGAAGTCCTAATGACAGTCCTCACGGAGATCGAGGGAGTATTGAACTCAAAACCCCTCGGTTACGTCTCCAGTGATGTAGCAGATGTCGACCCAGTCACCCCCAACACACTCTTAATGGGGCGGCTGGACCCCGCGCTACCCCAGACAATGTACAGGCCTGAAGAAGCGAACGGCCGAAGAATGTGGAGGTACAGTCAAGTACTAGCTGACAAGTTTTGGAGCAGCTTCCTACTCCACTACCTACCGTCTCTACAGACCCGCCAGAAGTGGGTAAAAGAGAGAGACAATTTGACAGAAGGAACAGTCGTCATGATTATCGACCAGTCACTACCCAGAGCTATGTGGCCGGCTGGCCGCGTAAGCAAAGTGATCACCGGTGCCGATGGCAAGGTCCGAGCAGCTGAAGTACTCGTCCAAGGGCGAACTTACACACGACCCGTGGCGAGGCTAATAGAACTGCCCCGACTCCCAGATACTATCGATGATGACCATGACCCCATGACTTTGTGAGTTGACTGACCCTTACAGCGGACCTTGAGTGGTAGACAGTGCGGTTAATCTGTCTCTGCTTAGCTAATTAGGTGGGACTAATTAGGGGGCGGCTGTTGTGAAGGATCAGATTAAAGATTAAACCGAATATATATATTTATTTATGGATATATATTTAATAGTATTTGTATATCGTTTGATATCCCCTGTATATTCCTTGTACAATATGCACTGAATATCCCTTTAGTCTACTAAACAGCCCATAATAGTTTCATTCTACCATTGGACGAGAACCTGGCGCCAGCAGCCATACCCCTAGGTTCAAGTTCAATCGTGCCGACCAACATGTCGTGGCAAGCCCGGTTCCGCGTAGGAATACGTCTGGCGAAATACGAATGGTACTATTTGTTCACAGCGCATATATATATGGCGCAAGTAAAGTAGAACTTTCTTTTAGTCCATTAGTTCTTTACCCTCCAACCTAGTAACAGACGCGAAGCCTCACCCACGACGCACGTGTGGTGCAGTAAGGCCTACTTGGCCTCAGAATAGGCATTGAGATATCGTGTGGATTAATAGTTGAATTGTCATAGTTTGGCACTATACCGTCGAGTTGGACGTATTTCTATGAAGCTAATAATAGTCTATTATGTATGGTGCATCGTTCGGTTAGAGTTATAAAGTGAGCAGCACCCCCATCGTTCCTGACGTTATCTGGAGTCTTAACCAGGCTGGGCAGACCACTTGTGGTGCTTGCATCCGAGGAGCTCCGGGCCAGGACGAGTGGACCTGTACATTGGATTACTTTACCCGGACGACGGCGAGCCTTCCACGGCTTGGATTATCTACATGCTTTGGGTGCTTTGATTATTCCATGGATAACGGCCAACACTGCTGAGTGTTGGAACTACCCCCCGGAGAGGAGTCCAGGTGAGACGGCGCTCTACACCAGTGAGGTCGCCTCACGTCTCTCCGTTGTGGACCGGTAGCTACCGTCCACCAGAGGGTCCAGCTGTATTCATCTGCGGACCGAGGTTCTGTGGGCATCGTGTTCAGGACTCTGAATTCTCCCAATAAATCGTCGGCCAGATGGGATACCGCCAGCGGCTATTCTAACCCCCCCCTCCTACTGTCTTACAACCAGCGGGACCCCCCCCCCCCCCCTTAGTGTATCCAGCTATAATCATTTAAGTACCATCGCTATAGTTCCCTAAAGAACCGGGTTGTATACTTACTCCCTGCGTAACCAGAGATTGGACATTCAATGTTGATTTACCTACGAATACTCATTTGCCATACAAGTGCATTTCAAATCATAAATGTCATCAAGTGAACGTTGTATATACCCTTTGCTATATAAAATATTCGATTTGTACATTTGTGTGGACTTCGTTTCATCAGGTGGGAAAGTGTTCATCATATCTATATCATGTACTGGATGGCCAGAAGTTAAAGTACAAGAGGTAGTGGTTTAATAATACCATACTTATCAATACAGTCAGGGAATTGTACCCCTCAGTTACACACGTTATGTGTGTATGTGTGCCTGTGTGTGCGTGCACATCGTGTGTGTGTGTGTCTGTGTGTGTGCACGTGCACCAGTGTGACTGGCACGATGAGGAGGTACGGGGCCCATGCAAATGAGGGGAGTCGAAATGAATTATTTTGTAGAAAGAAGTGGGTGAGGACAGTGACAGGGGCCTCTACGGTCGGGTTGCTCTCAATCAACCTCTTAGCTGATTATCCCGGCGCTGAGGAGCTAAATGTCATGCAAATTCATCTGCAGGTCCGTGGAAGAGAGCGGCGCAGAGCAGCTCCATCGCCGCGGTTACCCCTCCACCTGGTGAGGCCGGCACACCGTCTCAGGCAAATGCCTCCGTTAATTAACGCTTTGCCATTAAGTGCATAGGCTTTCAAACGAGCCAGATAGGGAGAGAGAGAGAGGGAGAGAGAGAGAGAGAGAGAGAGAGAGAGACTTTTTACTTCTGATGTTCCTTATTAAAAGAAATGCCCAGTAGAGAAACCCTCCCAACATCTTCATAAAAGCAACCTTCACACACACACACACACATGTGCCATGTGCACACACACACACACACACACACACACACACACACACACACACACACACACACACACACACACACACACGAACACACACAAACCCAACTACAATACCAGCAGCCAATTAACAGGCAGCCCCTCCTCCCCCACAGCACATGATACATTCCCCAGTCCCCAGACATTCTTAAACGCATCAATATCATGTCTCAGGGAGAAATACATGCACTCCAACCTGAGGCACACCGTGATCACTCCCCTCAACATTCACCTAGAGGTCCAGGGGAGAGAGAGAGAGAGAGAGAGAGAGAGAGAGAGAGAGAGAGAGAGAGAGAGAGAGAGAGAGAGGGAGAGAGAGAGAGAGAGAGAGAGAGAGAGAGAGAGAGAGAGAGAGAGAGAGAGAGAGAGAGACAGAGACAGAGACAGAGACAGAGACAGAGACAGAGGGAGGGAGATAGAGAGAGAGACGGAGGGAGAGAGCGGGCTCCATCACCAAGGCCCCCCCCCCATGCCTGTTAAGGCTAGCATACCGACGCAGGCAAATGCCTGAGTTAATTAAAGTCTTGCCAGTAGTGCAGAGACTTTTAAACAAGCCATATAGGGAGAGAGAGAAAGAGAATGAGAAAGAATGAGAGGGAGAGAGAGGGAATGAGAGAGAGAGAGAGAGGGAATGAGAGAGAGGGAGATAGAGAGAGAGAGAGAGAGAGAGAGAGAGAGAGAGAGAGAGAGAGAGAGAGAGAGAGAGAGAGAGAGAGAGAGAGAGAGAGAGCATGCGCTATGACCTCCTAAATATTCAAAGCCTATTAGATGGGTTCCTGTCTGTGGCTCTCGTTGTTTCATGTAGCGTGTTTTGAAATGCAGATTCTCCCCTTTCCGCCAAGTTCTGTCCACCCGCTGGTTTTAGAGGCAGTAATGGAAGTGGGGGTTGGGGGTGAATAATTTAGCAGCAATTTCAACCTAATTAATTGAGACGATACGTGTCAGTCTGAATATGACATAAATGACAAACAGAGAGCGACCACGCGATGTGCCGACGGGTTTGAAACGTGAGTGCACTTCGAGTCATTTTCTTTACGGGAGACGTGCAATTATGGCATTTGTTTATTTGCTGGTGGTTTTGTGTCAAAGATGTCTGATCATTTCACACACGTGCAGATGGGAGAAGGGGGAGAGGAACGCGAATGAGAAAATAAAACGACTGCGCTGTTAAAATAATGTTAAATCCGGTGCCACTATGTCTAAAGCATAACACCTAACTTGGCTATCTGAGTCCTGTGGAGCGCCAATGAGGTTCTCCCGATGGGGTGACCTAATATGAATTATTCACTCCTGCAATTCCATCAAATCAGTCTATATTTGACTCTGCGAGAGTGCACATTAACACCGGCTCAATGTGATTTGGGGTACAGAGTTTTAAAATGTCCTCTTACACTGTGATATTAACAGGGTTGTACGACTGACCATTTTAAAACAACCCCCTCTTTGTACAAATGTAATTTCACGTAGAAGCCGCCCTTTCGCTGCACAGCAGCCAGAGACGTGAGTGAGGACACAGAGAGTTCATTTGCAAGTCAATAAACATTAAAAGAAATCATTATGTTCGGGAAAAATCTGCAGCAGAACGTTTGCCACTTCATTGAAAGGTTTTAGCCTCTGACACGGACTAAGTGATTCAATAAAATAATTGTCCTAATAACGTTCCTATTTGCACTCAACAAGTTGACATTGTGTGCGTGTGCGTGTGTGTGTGTGTGTGTGTGTGTGTGTGTGTGTGTGTGTGTGTGTGTGTGTGTGTGTGTGTGTGTGTGTTGGTGTGCTTTTTAAGAAGTTAGCGATACCGATAACTGTTATGGTTGGTAACCAATATTTACCGTGATGTGGTCTGTATAAAAAACAAAGTTCCTACCATAATCCAATTTTGTGCATACTGAAAGTGAAACATGAAAACAACGTAAAGTAGAATTTTTTTATTTTCATTTTGTTTATTGTTTCTGCAGTCTATTTCAATGCTGTTCTCTTTTCTCACTCGGACAAAAGGTAACCTCGTTCCCAGTTTTATCTCCTCCGTGAGATAAAGACTGGTAAAGCACTACGGCCGAAAGTGTGTATGGGGTAGAATTTCCGGTGTATGTACTTCCCCTGGAAGCTGCCTCTGAACGGACCAAACTTTTCCCAAATCCTGTCGGCAAACAAGCTAGAACGTCCCGGTCATGTAGTAAATTCTTCAGGCAAAGCCGTTGCAGTGGCTTAAACGAGGAAATATTGTGCACTTCACACGTTTCTATAATTGTTTTGTCGAAACCGGAAAGCCTGTAGCTGGTACTTCCTGTACTTCCGTTTTCACACTTTAGGAGGCATAGCTTTACCAGCCTAGACAAAAGGAAGCAACTTAACAAAGTTGTGATTGGAGGATCAAGAAATGTGGGCGGGGTTTGAGAGGTCTCAATTTGAGCTATATCTAGATCTAGTGTGACTGCAGCTGTCACAGACTTGCTGTCAGACAGATAAGAGTAAGGTGTCTCGGTGCACTTGCTTGTGATGACCATGCAGTGTGTAGCATTAATGCCTCATTTATACTCAGACATCAAAGTGGTTGCGATGGTTGCAGTGAGCCTGCCGAGCTCCTGCAAGCCTCCCGGCGACGCCCATAGATATATATAAAGACTAGATGGCGCAAGGCTGAGTCTCCCGCGTAGTTCACCGGCAGCCATCTTGCTACAGTTAACTACTGCTTTAAGGTGAGTGATCTGCACAAACAAAAATACTCTTAACACTTTCCGTGCCACTCACGAGATATCTCGTGTTTTTTTATAGGTGGTTGAAAGCCACTCACGAGATTTCTCGGAATTATTATTATTATTTTTTTTTGCGATCTGAAATCATATTGCATCACCCGAGCCTACCCGAGTATAGCCGAGCGGCGCCGGCGATCATTGTGGAAAAAAGCGCCCCCTGTCGTCTCCCAGATGACATAAGTGATTTTGGAATGGACTCAATGAAAATGAATGGGGGAAAAAATCCGGTACTCCACATTTTCCAGTCCACTGATCCAGCCGGGGTTACCACAGTTCATTCTGGATCCTCAGAGCCCCGCGGATCATGGAGTTCTACTGTATCGCGTTGGATCCATACACTTATCGATTTTTTCGAATGGTGATCAGGAATTGGAATATACCAGTTGGATACCATCTGATGTCAGGTAAGGACTCTATGTTATCAGTGTTAGGATAATAAGAGTAAGTTTGATAAAGTTATAAGCTGTTTTGTGAAATGTCCGCTTTCGGTTTCACTGTAAAAGTCGGAGAGGAAATCAACGGGGCGATTATCCGTGCGCGGCTCGAATGTGCTTGCGTGCACGTATAATATTGATCATCTAGCGTTTATTTGAAAACGATTCATAAAAAGGCCGACGAATATCAACGTTGTGGAATATTCCAGTAAAAGACGATTTTCATAGAATGCTCCAGAATGGGCTGTTTTTTATCTGAAAACGGGTGCTTTTCTAAATGCTCTGAAACGGAAACGACGCGATAAAAAAACAATATGCCTTGACAGCACTGACTGGAAAATAGTCTTTGATAATGCGATGGGCAGATTAGACACATAGCCATAATTTAAAACATAGATTAGGCAATATTAACGTTAACATTGGCGCCGATGGTGGCATTCAGCGGGTAAAAAGGAAAACCCGGCGTGGCGCTCAAAGTGTTAAAGGAAAACTCCAACATTTTCGGAAATTTGCTTATTTGCCATCTACCCTGGAGTTAGACAAGAAGATATATACCTTTTTCTTCTCTGTGCATGCAGTAGGAGTAGGAAGACGTTGGGAACTAGGCTAATGGAGGAACCTACTTCCAGTGACTGACGCTAAGCTAGGCTAACGGTGCACGTCTTCCTACTCCTACTGCATGCACAGAGAAGAAAAACGCATGTATCTTAACACTCCAACATTTTGGGAACCCTGGAGTTAGACAGAGAAGAAAAAGGGTATGTATCTTCTTGTCTAACTCCAGGGTAGATGCCAAATAAACTAATTTCCCAAAATGTTGGAGTTTTCCTTTAACTCGCTGAAATCTTGACAGATTTACAAACGGTTTGGTTTATTACAAACGTTATTAACGTGGCTATGATTCTTGCTTGGAAGAATTTTTATTTAATTAAAAAAAAATTCATATGAAAGCCCATTATAAGTATGCAGCATCTCTGACCTTTTTAACAAACCAAACGGTTGAAAATCTAGCAAGCTATGGTTTTTTCAATAGTACATGCACTATAGACATTCATGTTATGAGTGGGCGTGCTACCCTGTAGCAAGATGGCCGCCATGTGGCAACGTTGGTCTCCGTTGGCCAGCAGCACGGGTGAGTCATCTAGTCTTTATATATATCTATGCGTGTACGTGTTCCTCAGTCGTACTTCCGTATTTTACCATTTATCATCTCGGGAGCTCGGTTGGAGCGTTCCATTATGGATCGTGATGAACTGCATTACAAACATGGACCAAATCGAAGACAGACTGGCAGAGGAAGTCTGAAAATATAGCTTTTAGATTTGTACAACACAACGCAGCACAGCGTCTGGAACTGAACTGGAAGCACGTGGGTCGAGCTCCCACGTGAAGAATATTGGCGACAGCCGACGTTGAAGTATGCTTCTCGGAAGGAACACAGGATCCGCGGCTCCGCCCCTCATGCACACCTGTTATTTAAAAGCAAGTATACCCAGACCCTAACGGGTGAGAGACCATCGTTTTTGTTATATATAGTTTTGTATAGCTTTCAATAAGAGCGACCGGGAAGCACAAATAATAACCTGTGGACTCAGTGAGGGTGAACTGATCCACTGTCAGTTCGTGGTCACCGCGTCTCCCGGACAGACTCTAGACGACCGTGATGGCAGTAATGTAAATGCCACAACGCGTTATCTTACTTCACTTGTCCGGACCGTGGAGAGCAGACCTCGATAACCACGGAGGGTAAGGGGGTCAAACCCTTGCAGGTTAACTCTAGCTGGATCTCGCGCACCTGTGCCAAGACGACGTACATTCTGATACGTTGCCCTCTTGTTCATGTAAGCGTGTAGCATAAAGAAGCAATAGCCGGAGGCGGAATACTCCCCTCGACGAGGAGGAGGGGGGGGGGGGGGTGACACACAGACAACAAAAGTCATCTTCATCTCTCTCGCAACTCAATTACAGGCCCGATTAATGTAATGTATCGTATATCAAGCTAATATTCTGCAATTAGGGGCAGTGCGTAGATTGGCTCCTGTGTATCTCCTTCCAACATTATCTGCCTCCACACAAACACACACACACACACACACAGAGACACACAACCACACACACAGACACACACAGAGACACACAAAGAGACA
>NC_140176.1:41985325-42212825 GCF_963971535.1 Notolepis coatsorum | reverse complement strand
GGAAGTTTGACACTGCAAATCGCTCAACATTAAACATTTAGACAGAACAGGTCACGAATAAGAATAACAAAACAAATCAAATTGCCTAGGATAAGAATAGAATAAAATAGAATAAAAATGGAATAAAATATACAGTAAATAAATACAGTAAAAATATACTGAAGTCTACAGTAGGTGTAATATTGCACATATAAATCCATCTGAAAAACATTGACAGCCTCATAGGCAGTCAGATACTCCGCTTCAGGATAATGTTGGGAGGGAGGGGGGGAAATATCTAGTTTTAAGGAATTCCTTTATTTTATTTTATTTAATTTTTTTAAGTCAGACTTAAATACGGGTGGTTTCAGGTCTTGCCACTCAAACAAAAGGATCCCACTCTATTTTAGGAAGTCAGCCCAGGTAAGTAAATGCTGCTTATTTAAGATAAGTAACGACGCCCAACTATCACACCCCCTGTACGTGTCCTTCTGATTGGGTCTAGTATAGGCTGCATACTGTGTCCTCTCCCGTCACCTATGCACCCTGTTCTAACAGGCACTTTCACTGCTGGGCTCTCGCTGATTGAACAGGAGAGGCCTTCTAACATGATTACCGTGCAGGCCGCACAGTCACTCATCCACAAAATTAGCACTAAATGTCCTGCCAGCGTACAACAAGCCAATTCGATTGGCTGTCTGAGCTCTGCGATGACGATGCCACAACAATGGGTCGGTATGAGTCAAACGACCTGTCCTCCTGAGCGGAGTGTCGAGCCGCTCTGCAGACCTGTCCTCCTGAGCGGAGTGTCGAGCAGAGCAGTGCTGCAGACCTGTCCTCCTGAGCGGAGTGTCGAGCAGAGCAGTGCTGCAGACCTGTCCTCCTGAGCGGAGTGTGGAGCAGTGCTGCAGACCTGTCCTCCTGAGCGGAGTGTGGAGCAGAGCAGTGCTGCAGACCTGTCCTCCTGAGCGGAGTGTGGAGCAGTGCTGCAGACCTGTCCTCCTGAGCGGAGTGTGGAGCAGTGCTGCAGACCTGTCCTCCTGAGCGGAGTGTGGAGCAGTGCTGCAGACCTGTCCTCCTGAGCGGAGTGTGGAGCAGTGCTGCAGACCTGTCCTCCTGAGCGGAGTGTCGAGCAGAGCAGTGCTGCAGACCTGTCCTCCTGAGCAGAGTGTGGAGCAGAGCAGTGCTGCAGACCTGTCCTCCTGAGCGGAGTGTGGAGCAGTGCTGCAGACCTGTCCTCCTGAGCGGAGTGTGGAGCAGTGCTGCAGACCTGTCCTCCTGAGCGGAGTGTCGAGCAGAGCTGCAGACCTGTCCTCCTGAGCGGAGTGTGGAGCAGTGCTGCAGACCTGTCCTCCTGAGCGGAGTGTCGAGCAGAGCAGTGCTGCAGACCTGTCCTCCTGAGCGGAGTGTGGAGCAGTGCTGCAGACCTGTCCTCCTGAGCGGAGTGTGGAGCAGTGCTGCAGACCTGTCCTCCTGAGCGGAGTGTCGAGCAGTGCTGCAGACCTGTCCTCCTGAGCGGAGTGTGGAGCAGTGCTGCAGACCTGTCCTCCTGAGCGGAGTGTCGAGCAGAGCAGTGCTGCAGACCTGTCCTCCTGAGCGGAGTGTCGAGCCGCTCTGCAGACCTGTCCTCCTGAGCGGAGTGTCGAGCCGCTCTGCAGACCTGTCCTCCTGAGCGGAGTGTCGAGCAGTGCTGCAGACCTGTCCTCCTGAGCGGAGTGTGGAGCAGAGCAGTGCTGCAGACCTGTCCTCCTGAGCGGAATGTCGAGCAGTGCTGCAGACCTGTCCTCCTGAGCGGAGTGTCGAGCAGTGCTGCAGACCTGTCCTCCTGAGCGGAGTGTCGAGCCGCTCTGCAGACCTGTCCTCCTGAGCGGAGTGTCGAGCCGCTCTGCAGACCTGTCCTCCTGAGCGGAGTGTCGAGCCGCTCTGCAGACCTGTCCTCCTGAGTGGAGTGTCGAGCAGTGCTGCAGACCTGTCCTCCTGAGCAGAGTGTCGAGTGCTGCAGGCCAAGTGGACAGGATGTCTTTCTGGCTCACTTTGCATAACAGCAGCTGACACACAGCGCTATGCGGCTTTATACACAACAAGTAAATGCTGTTGGATAGAAGAGTGCCGACAGACCGGACAGATGCCAGGAGGACAGATAGATAGAGAGATATAGAGAGATATAGATAGATAGATAGATAGATAGATAGATAGATAGATAGATAGATAGATAGATAGATAGATAGATAGATAGATAGATAGATAGATAGATAGATAGATAGATAGATAGATAGATAGATAGATAGATAGATAGATAGATAGATAGATAGATAGATAGATAGATAGATAGATAGATAGATAGATAGATAGATAGATAGATAGATAGATAGATAGATAGATAGATAGATAGATAGATAGATAGATAGATAGATAGATAGATAGATAGATAGATAGATAGATAGATAGATAGATAGATAGATAGATAGATAGATAGATAGATAGATAGATAGATAGATAGATAGATAGATAGATAGATAGATAGATAGATAGATAGATAGATAGATAGATAGATAGATAGATAGATAGATAGATAGATAGATAGATAGATAGATAGATAGATAGATAGATAGATAGATAGATAGATAGATAGATAGATATAGAGAGATATAGAGAGATAGATAGATAGATAGACAGACAGACAGACAGACAGACAGACAGACAGACAGACAGACAGACAGACAGACAGACAGACAGACAGACAGACAGACAGACAGACAGACAGACAGACAGACAGACAGTACAGTACAGTACAGTACCTCTGTGGGCAAGTTTCTGCAGTAAGGTCCTGAAGCGCTGGAGAGCCGAGGGAGAAACATCGTATGTGTAGAATTCTGAGCCTGGCAACTCCTGGCACCTTCCGAACACTCCATCTACAAGATAGCACACACACACACAAATCATCATCATCATCATCATCATCATCATCATCATCATCATCACATGGCGGACAGGTTTTGCTCCACATTCACAAGTGCTATACAGTATATGTACGATCATTAATAGTGTATTATTAGCGGCAAAAGATCTCGCCAAGCTGCGGCGGGTGATTCGCTCCGCGGAGAGGGTGGTCGGCTGTCCCCTGCCCTCCCTCAGGTCCCTGCATGCCTCCAGGGCGCTGAGGAGGGCAAGAAAGATCATGGCCGACCCCTCCCACCCTGGCCAGTGGCCACAGCCTCTTCACCCTGCTCCCCTCTGGGAGAAGGCTGCGGATCCCAAAGGCTGTGAAAGCTCGTCACAGACTGAGTTTCTTCCCCTCAGCCGCCAGGCTGATCAATGCCTCAGCCACCCCCCCCCCCCCCCCCCCCCCCCCCCTCCACCCCCAAGTGACACTGGCACAATAACAATGACACTGGCACAAATACTGCACTGGGACTGACCTGGAACTCTGCACTGCACTTTACACTTTATATATATATATATTTATTCAAATGATTAATCCTGCACTGCACTGTCTTTGTCCTGTGTCTGTTGTTGCTGTTGTTATGTGAAAATTGATTGATTGATTGATTGATTTGATTGTGGATTAAAAGAAAATGTATGGAAAAATGCATACTCTGTAACGCTGAGACAATTACCAATGTTACACATATGGGTTAATAAAGGAATCTGAATCTGAATATATGTATGGTCGTCGTACACATACTAATTAATTAACATACTAAAGACAATTAATTAATGTGAGGTGCGAATAATGCAGTGCATTCACCATTTAGTGTACACATGGATCAGTAGAGTGTTGTCCTAACGCGGAAGGATCTCTTCAAATGCCATCTGTACCCTGTACCTTGTGTGGTTTGTGACACATGCGGTTCCTACTGTGCATCTTGACTTGCTGTTTTGGGGGAGCTAATAGCTGACATTTTCCATCTGACAGCAGTGCGATAAGCAGGCGGGAGGGACTTTATCGGGGACCTGGTTATCTCCCTATCAGCGAGCGCCCTCCCACCCGCTCGCACCTCACTCAATACATGTTGCCAAGGCAACACGCCACCGAGTCCCCACGTCCCATAATTCAATGGCTGGTCTAGACTGGTGGGGTGAGGCAGGAGGGGGGGGGGGTTGGAACGGTGTGTAGAGAATAAACGACCAGAATATAAATGGCCCGCGTGTGTCACCTCCTCTCAGCAGGGGAGATAACTCTATGTTTCATCATAATCATAGCCTAAACTCCTTAAATAAAACCTAGGAAAAAAGACGACCCCTGGGACATGAATCCTGGAGATATAGCTCCGAGTCATCTTCTTGTGTGCGTATGTGTGTCACGTGCGGCATTATGCTCTCGTGCTATAGGGAGGTGTAGTGGTTATGTAATTTTCGTTTTTTCCTGTTCCACCATCCACCCTCTGTTCCACTGTATTTCCCCATTGCCCATGTCTAAAACGGTTCGTTTAAAACAAATAAAGAATGGACATTGGCATGGTGTACCTTTCTGTGCGTATTCATCCACAATCTATATCTCAACATGAAAATATTCGCGTTTTTTATATTTGTATTTATAATTTAAATCGTATAACGTTATTTCGCTGCATATTAAATCACTGTAAATACTAATGTAAATCATTGTTTCATTGTACATATTGTGTATAGTTTATAACGGTATTGTTCCCGAAACTCCTCCACATGCCCCTCTTTGTATACTTTTGTCCTCACAAAGTATTCTGCCAGGGAACTTATGGACACGACAGTAGTAGTTATAGGTTTTTGAGCTTGTAACGTTAACGTTAGTTAGCTATCGTGGTATCAGCAGGCTGTGACGTGTAGCTAGCTCGCTTGCTAGCCGGCATGATGCGTGTGCAGTGCTTGCCCCACAGGTCTGAGAAGAGGACCTGCACATTTGACTCATTCCCGAAACTCCTCTACATGCCCCAATTTAAAATGGTTCACGACAGACATTGCTAACGTCTAGTACGTTTAGCAGGGTAACGTTAACGTTAGCTAGCTAGCTAGCTTGGTATCAGCTTGCCGTGACGTGAGGTAGGCGACAGCTGCCTACTGAACAACAGGCTGCCTACTGGTAAATGTAGTTATTTTTTTTACGACAAATTAAAAACCTTATAACCAAAAATGCTTAAACAGTAATGTTAGTGGTAGAAGGGAACTCATTTTGTGCAAAAATGTGAAGCTTGTCAATTTCCATGCGGCAGAATTGTTACAATAGCCGATAATCCATTTTCCCAATGATAAATCCCTATACGGGTGGAACAACCAGTGACGTCAGACTACACCTCCCTATTGTGTGTGCGAGTGTGTGTGAAAATGCCTCTACGATGATCGTGCGGGGCTAATCGTTTGAATCAACACTTTGTCACGCGCTGCGGTATCCACGGTATGGACCCCAGAGGATGACTGACAGCGACCGCGACCGTTGGTGACGTGACTGATTCTCACCGACACACCATATATGGGATTTGTTGTGTGGCGCGCCGGTAATCACCGGCGCGTTGTCAGTCCTCTGTTCTGATCACATGCTTCTCCCCAACACAGAGCAGCTTTCAAATAGACTGGCGTAGTCTAATACTGGGCTAATCCAAATATGATCCAATATCAATAAAAAAAATAATCAGTCAAAAGGTGTGCAAACCATTATCCGGGTTTGATCCAAAGCGTAAAAGTTAAGGTCATCATTCACATGACCGTGTAGCACGTGAACGCGCATTGGTGCAAAGTGTGGAAACGTTCAGCTCTACCGACTTTATCCTCATCATTTAAACAGATTGTCAGACTTCTACTTAACCTTACCCCTAGAACCCACCTCACCCCTGCCCACTTTGACAACCTAGGATGGCTTAGAGTAGATGACAGAGTACAGCAACTTGCAATGGGCCTGGTCTACAAGATACACTATACGACTAAGGTACCCATGTACATGTCAAAATACTTCCCAAAGGTCAGTGAATACCACGACCACCAGAGGAAGCTCAACAAATCATGTTAAACCCAGATTCGGCTCAAACAAGGGACTAAACACGTTTCGCAATTATGCCACATCAATGTGGAACGCCCTACCCAAAGCTGTAAAGGAATGTGAATCCCTACCCACATTCAAAACCGCACTTAAAGAGCACCTACGGGAGGCTGCAATTCGAAACTGGCCACCGTAAATGTCCAAACCCCCCCACCCCCTCCTAATAGACAGTCTCCTCCCCACCGTATGTATATTTCTCTCCCACCCACCCACCCCCTCCTAATGTACAGTCTCCTCCCCACCGTATGTATATATTCTTTCCCCACGTATGTATATATTCTCTCCCCACCGTATGTATATTTCTCTCCCACCCACCCACCCCCTCCTAATGTACAGTCTCATGCTCTGAGTTTCGTAAAAGTCAGTCAAAGCTTACTAAAAGCACGAGCAGTGAACTCCAAGCCCACGTGACTGAACTCAAACTAGAAAGAAACAGACTAAGAAATGATGTAAACTACATGATAAAAACTGCAAAAAAAGATTTCATTAATGACAAAACTGAGGAAAACAAAAATAAACCATGTGAACTTTGGAAATTACTCAATAATCAACTAGGCTGCAGTAAAAAACTTAAAACCAGGTTCTCAAACATAAACATAAAGACGGACAACACGCTCATCACAAACAAACTGGATGTAGCCAATTACTTACACTTTCTTCACAAACATAGCCACAACACTGGTAAACAAACTACCCTCCCACTCAGGGCAGTATGGGGTAGAACACATAGTAGCATACTACAAGAACCTAGGCGTCCACAAAGACGATTTCAAACTGGAAATGGTAACTACAGATGAGGTACTCAATAAACTGAGTGCCCTCCAGCCGAACAAGGCCACTGGCCATGACAACATCCCCTCCAAATTCCTCAGAGACTCAGCAGCCGCCATCACCCCAGTCATCACACACATAATAAACCTCTCCATAAAACAGGGACACATCCTTAAGGACTTCAAAATAGCGAGAGTAACACCCCTGCACAAAAAGGGCAGCAAATTAGACCCAGGCAACTACCGCCCTGTTTCTATCCTTACATCCATCTCGAAAGTCATGGAAAAAATTGTATACGAACAGGTCGAAAAGTACCTCGCGGATAAAAATCTAATCTACGAATTCCAATCTGGCTTCAGAACATCCCACTCCACTGACACATGCCTTCTCTATTTGAACGACCACATCAAGCAAGAGGTGGACGCGGGCAAATACTGCGGCATGGTCATGCTAGACCTACAAAAGGCCTTCGACACTGTCAATCACACCATTCTGATTGACAAGCTAAAAGCAATTGGTTTTGATAGTTTATCAGTGAGCTGGATACAATCCTACCTGGAGGGGAGAGAACAGATGGTGGAGGTAAACGGTACCCTACCCCCCCCCCCCCCCCTCACAGTGAACTGTGGTGTTCCACAAGGAAGCATACTAGGACCACTACTGTTCCTAATTTATGCAAATGACATGTCGTCAGCTTGTGACTGCAACTTGTTCCTGTTTGCGGACGACTCAGCCCTGCTGGTCTCTGACAAGAACAAGTTACAGGTTGAAAAAACCCTCAGCTCGGAACTAGGCAAAATCTGCATATGGCTCGCCAACAACAAACTATCATTACACATGGGCAAAACAGAGTCCATTCTCTTCGGTTCAAATAACAAACTCAGCAAGACCGATGGCTTCTCAGTTACAGTGGGTGACAATATTGTCACAAGGAAAGATGAAATTACCTACCTGGGTTCCATCCTAGAGGCTAATCTTTCCTGTGACAAAATGGCATCCAATGTAATAAAAAAAGTCAACCAACGAACTCGATTCTTGTACCGGATCTCCTCTCTGGTAAACAAGAATACCCTGAAGACTCTGGCAGGAGCACTCATTCAAGGGTACTACGACTATGCTTGCACCTCATGGTACCAAAGCACCTCAAAGGCACTAAAAACCAAATTACAAACATCTCAAAACAAACTAGTCGGACTACTGCTTGACCTGACTCCTAGAACCCACCTCACCCCTGCACACTTTGCCAACCTAGGATGGCTTAGAGTAGAAGACAGAGTACAGCAACTTGCAATGGGCCTGGTCTACAAGATACACTACACGACCAAGGTACCCATGTACATGTCAAAATACTTCCCAAAGGTCAGTGAATACCACGATCACACCACCAGAGGGAGCTCCACAAATCATGTAAAACCCAGATTCGGCTCAAACAAGGGACTAAACACGTTTCGCAATTATGCCACATCAATGTGGAACGCCCTACCCAAAGCTGTAAAGGAATGTGAATCACGACGGGCGGAGCTGAGCGATCATGGAGTAGACGTGTTTCACATGAGCTCCCTTCTACCGTGCTGAATATACGTTTCTCCCCATTAGTCTTTATTTTATTTTTATTTGTTTTTTTATCTGTTTGCTAGGTCGTCGTGTTTAGTATACTGTCGTCGACTTTTTTCGACTTTCTGCGATGTCGGTGGTGGAAACCAGATCCATGAGCGCCCCAACCAGCAAACCACCACCGGGCCTGGCCGCATCGTCGCCCGGTCTCGGTGAGATTAGCGATGCTGTGCTCTTGGTCATCACCAAGCTACACGCAGACTCTGAGACACGCTTCGCTGAAGCACAGAAGAAAGTGTTGGCGGATTTTTGTGTCAACCTCCATCGTGAGATATCAGAAGAAATACGGCTGGCGGTAGTCCCGCTGATAGACAAGATGGAGTCGATGCACGCTGTCTCCTCGGCTAATGCTAACGAACTAGCCATGCTAACGACGGAGGTATCATTACAGGGCGAGAAGATGGTGGGTCTCGAGTCCGCCCTGCTGGCTAGGCAGGCTGAAGTCAACAAACTACAGTCGGCAATGGAGGAGATGCAGTCCCGGGATAGACGCCACAACGTCAGGATTGTTGGAGTACCGGAGGCCAGCGGTGAAGGCCGTCTCTCTGAGACCATGCCCGAATTGCTGCAAAAAATACTAGGAACTGACGTCCTCCCCTCGCCTCCTGTCTGTGAGTCGGCCTACAGGGCGGGCAGGTTTTCTCCCGGCGTGAACAAAGAGCCAAGGCCCATCATAGTCAAGCTGAACAGGCTTCAGCAGAGAGAACTCATCATGCGGTCGGCTCGTACCAGAAGGGGTAATCTGAGGCTTGGCGATCACAAAGTGGCCATTTTCGAAGACTTATGCCGGAGGTTCAAGCACAGAGAGGCGAATACAAGGTGGTCCTGTCCAAGCTATGGAAACTAGGCCTGAGGCCCACGCTATTCGCTCCCGCGAAATTATCTGTGTTGGAGAAGGTCGATGGTCTGCGTTCATTTTGGTCGTTGGCTAAAGCGAAGGAATATCTCGAGGGGATACCCGAGACTGTTGCTTGATATCTATGTCGGGTGAGTGACTTGGCGGTGTGGGCCTATATACATTGATAGGGCCGACTATTCACAAATACTTGCTGTCATGCCCAGACACTCTAACTGTCCACTGCCCATCCAACTAGCGGGACTTCCCAATGACTTCTGTTACTTGCTAATGCTGACCTCATGATCGTACTTGTGTATCGCCTCTTTGGAAGCTAGCGAGCTAGCTGAACAATGTACATAACAAACTCTAACGTGCTATCCGGATTCATCACTAGCTCACGCGCTAGCCTCGGGTTAGCTACCGGGCTGCGTCTATCGCCTGCGTGGAGTCGTTCGAGACCCGTTAATAGTGACGCACTTTGGTTGTTGTTGCTGTATAAGTGTGATCGGCTCACACAATCCAACGGTGATCAGGTCCTTAACTAAATTCTTGTATGCTGTTATTTTTATATCCATGCTGTTTTGAGCTTTGGGCTCCGGTAGGAGAAGATCGGTTGAATATGTATATAAACAAGATATGATAACAGGTTTTGTCAGATATTGCCTATTATCATCCCCGGGTTAATGAATGTGTTTAATTGTGCCTGATCAGAGGGACTGTTACAGATGTGCACTTTGACCATAACCCCTTTTTCCCCTTCTTATTATTGTCGTTGTTAAATGGCATTTGTTTGCACAATTTACCTGGAACCCGATCCTACCTTAGACTACCGGCTGGTATACTCTAATTTAATTTTGTTTTGGATTTTTCCTTTGTCCATTGGTGCTATAACATTGCGTCGTTGATGCGCAGACTCCGAAATAGATGGTTGCAGGGTTGATGTTGAGTTGTTATATAATAATGACTATATTTAATATTTTTTTCCATTATAAGTTATCTCATGTTAAGTCCTAGGCTCACGGTGGTTTTCGACCGATATCTTTATTGAAACAATAGATGATAACGGGTTGTGTCAGATATTGCCTATTACCATCCCCGGATTAATTAATGTGTTTAATGCTTTTCTTACATAGGTTATGTCATTTCAGCCGTTGTGCCTGATCAGAGGGACTGCTACAGGGGTGCACTTTGACCATACCCCCTTTTTTCCCTTTTTTATTATTGTCATTGTTTAATTGACATTGTTCACACAATTTTGCACAATTAACCTGTGACCCGATCCTGCCTTAGACTATCGGCTGGGATGCTTTAATTTAATTTTGTTTTGAATTTTCCTGTACCCATTTGGGCTATAACATTGTGACGTTGAAGCGCAGATTCGGAAATAGATGGTTGCATGTTGATGTGGAGTTATTATTTAATAATGGCTATTTTTACCATTATGGTTGTCTCATGTTGGGGCCAAGGCTCAGGTGGTTTTCAACCGATATCTTTATTGAATTTTATTTTTATTATTATTTGTGTTTATTGGACTAGTGGGGGTTTACTCAGGGGTTTATCTAGAGGGGGGTTGGAGTGGGGAGCGTCTTATTGGATCCATGTCTCTAGTGGGAAGTGATAGGAAGATGACCATCCTCAGTGGATGGGGCATAGGGTGGGGACTGGAGAGTGGGTATAGGAGGGCTTATAATAGGACGGGTGGGTTAGGGTTTAGAGTAGAAGGTGGGGGGGTTGTAACTGGGGTGGTATTTTTATGTGTTTTATGTGCTGTTGTCTTATATGTGTGTAATTGTTCCTCCTCTGTACTCCTGGGATTGACCGTCTGGGCCCGCCTGGATCAGCGCCTCGAGCAGTCTAGCTACACTGGTATGTTCTCTACGCGTTTAGACAAGCTCGACCATGGCTAAATTGAATATTTTAATTTGGAACGCAGGAGGGCTTAAGTGTCCTTTGGCTATTGAAGAGGAGAAATATTGACCTTGCTCTCCTTAGTGAGACGCATTTATTGGTAGGTGACGTGTCAAGACTGGCAAATCGGCAATATCACGTTATCTCCTCATCCTCAGCCGATGATAAGACGAAAGGAGTCGTCATAGTTACAAGACGTAACCTTGATATCAAAGTCCTGGACGTATGGTCGGACACGGAGGGAAGGATTACTATAGCAAAAGTTGAATTCTCGCATAGGAAGATGGCTATAATAGCATTGTATGCTCCTAACACATTTGATTCAGCGTTCTATAATACAATCACGAAGAATATGTTGGAACTTAATGGATACGCTCTCATTGTGGGTGGCGATTTTAATGCGTGCTGGGATGCGGAGATGGATAGGTCCGGGCCCTCTGAAACGAGCGACCAAAAACGGGCCTCTAAGGCCCTCAGGATGTGGGCCCAGGACACGGGGCTCACAGACCTTTGGCGCTTATCCAACCCCACCCTCAAAGATTACTCTCACCTGTCAGCCAGACACAAAAGCTTCTCTCGAATTGACTATGCATTCGCGTCCCCTAATATGTTTGATAGTTTCGATGTCTCATTGGTTCCCTTGGCTCTCTCAGACCACAAGGGGATTTTCCTTACGGCAACCTTTGGCAGGCTCTCCGCAAGAGCTCCCAGATGGCGTTTTAATTCGACCTTGCTAAAGAACGATGACTTCTGTTCTGAGTTCAGGAGTAAACTAGCTGAATTTTTGCAGATCAACGTTGGCACAGTAGAAGACCCTAGGGTCCTGTGGAACGCATTGAAAGGATTTATCAGGGGTCATGTCACACTATTTGCCTCCAATTTGCGAAAATCCCGGTCAAAAAAGCTAGAAGGACTGGAAACATTATATGCGGACCTATACGCATCCTTGCAAACTAACTATAGTGAACGACTAAACACACAACGTAAGATAGTCAAAAAAGAAATAAACTCCATACTTAAACAACAGTCTGAGTTCTTGATACATAGGACAAGACAAAATTACTACTTTCACGGCTCCAGACCTAGCCATATATTGGCAATGAAAATACGCTCAAATGATCATTTCTCGGATATCCCCTCGATCAGGACGAGCCAGGGTGCAGTCACTACTGATTCGAAAAAGATCAATGACACTTTTAAAGAGTTTTACTCACAGTTATATAGCTCAGAGGGTAATCTTGATGACTCTAAATTTGAATCGTTCATTGGCGGGCTTGAGATACCCCACATTTCTGAGGAAGAGGCCAAGGAACTGGGGAGACCGATTACTCTCGTGGAATTGAGGGAGACGATTGTTGAAATGCAGAGGGGTAAGGCACCAGGCTGGGATGGTATTCCACCCGAAGTGTATTTAGCTTTCTGGGACCAACTGGGTCCATTGATGCTCGATATGATCAATTACGCTATCGAACAAGGGGAGTTCTCAAGAGATGTCAATATGGCGTTGATTTCTTTACTTCTCAAGAAGGACAAAGATCCCAATGATTGTGGTAGCTATAGACCCTTGAGTCTTCTCGGGGCCGATTTAAAAGTGTTTGCCAAGGTGCTGGCCCGTCGCCTGCAGAGATTTATGTCTGTATTGGTACACTGCGATCAAACTGGTTTTATCCCGGGGCGTCTGGCTGCAGATAATCTTAGGAGGCTGTTGCATGTAATCGATAACAGTAAAGACAATACAACTCCATCCACAGTTCTGTCTTTGGATGCCATGAAGGCGTTTGACAGACTTGAGTGGTCATACCTGTGGAAGGTACTTGAGGCCATGGGTCTTGGGAAGAGTTTTATTCATTTTTTTTTTTGATCCACTTTTTCTCCCATTTTCTATATTTTTCTCCCATCCCAATTTCGTATCATCCAATTCAACCCTCCCCTGTCACGAACGCTGTTTCTTGCCTCCCACAAGCCGGCTGCAGTGAGGACTAAGTCATACATAGCACAAGTCCCCTCCGGTACTTGAGGTAACAGCAGTCGCATCTTTTCACCTGCGCAGCTCGACCTCTCAGTGTCGAGGAGTAACGCGTGGGAGGCTCACGCTGCCCCCGACACTTCCTGATTCTACTGCGCAGGCGCACCAACCGACTTGTAGGAGTCGCTTGTTCACAACGTTCGATCCCCACCCTTCAGTTTTTCCCTCCCCGTAATACGGCCAATGTGTATTACTGCGGACGACCAGCCAAACTGAAAAACAATGTGGAGAGCTGGATTCGAACACGCGAATCCTAGCGTCTCCACACTGGTGGCGAGTGCCTTAGACCACTACACCACCTAGCCGCCCTGGAAGAGTTTTATTCATATGATTAAAGTCCTGTATGCCTCGCCGTCTGCGATGATACTGACAGGCAAAAACTGTTCCACACTCTTTCCAGTCTCCAGATCTTCTAGACAGGGTTGTCCTCTGAGCCCAGGACTGTTTGCGCTTTCCCTCGAACCTTTGGCCCAATTTATTAGGCAATCGGAGGACATCGTCCCCATAATGGTCAATAATACTCCACACAAAATTGCTCTCTATGTGGATGACCTGCTGATTTTCATGGACGACCCCTCCCGGTCGGCCACAAAATTATTGAGGATAATCGACGACTTTGGTAAATTGTCAGGCTTTAAGATTAACTGGAACAAATCAGCCTGCCTACCTCTTAATGAGCTGGCCAAGGCGGTACGACTACCAGCTGATATCCCCATAGTAGAACATTTTAAATACTTGGGCATAGAGATATTCCCCACGCTGAACCAAACTACTAAGTACAACTTCACGGGTACTTATGATAAAATACGCCAGGATCTAGACAGGTGGTCGTCCCTTCCTAACTCCTTACAAGCCCGGGCTTCCATAATCAAAATGAACATCCTGCCTAGGATAAATTTTATTAGCTCAATGCTCCCCCTGCCCCCTCCAATAGACCACTGGCGCAAGGTACAATCGATGGTATCTAAGTTTATCTGGAATAACAAACGCCCGAGAATCAAAAGGGCTACTACTCAACGTAGAAAACAAGATGGGGGCCTCGCAATCCCTGATTTTAAACTTTATTTCTGGTCCTTTTCACTGAGACCTCTGATGTGCTGGCTAGACCCTGTAGAGGCTGTATCGTGGCGCTCCTTAGAAGCGGCGGCGGTATCTCCGCTAAGATTGCAGGATGTAGTGTACTCCACTGTCTCTATTTCGAAATGCCGGCTGAGGTATGGACCGATCATAACTCACGTGATCCAAACGTGGCGTAATGTACAGAGGTTGTGTGGGGTTAAATGCCCATGGCACCTGGACTCTCCAATTTTTAATAACCAGCAATTACTTGTTGGGCACAAGCCGGTTAATATTCCTCAATGGCAAAGGAGGGGAGTGCATACTCTGGAGGATATTTATGATAAGAACGGCCTCCGTGCGTTTCAGGACTTAAGAGAATTTTATGATCTTCCCGGCGAGTCCTTCTTTCTTTACCTTCAACTAAGGTCAGCACTGAGGGCGCATGGCGTACCGTGGGCTCAAGCTTTGCACCCACACCCCTTCCTCAGGCTCATAGTGGACAGGACGACATCCAGAGGGTTTGTCTCAGACTTTTATACGCTCTTAATTCAATCCACGTATAAACATTTATCATTGGATACAATCTGGCGTGTGGATATCCCGGAGTTGGACCCCGAGTTTGACTGGGATGATGTTTGGGCAAATGTGGCATTATCTTCCCGCAACCCCAATCACCAGCAAATTAATTTTAATTATATTCATAGGACCTATCTTACACCTAGGAAGCTATTTGCTATGGGACTGATAACCGACTCTCGGTGCACTTTGTGCTCTCAAAAGGCCACTGGCACTTATATGCATATGTATTGGGATTGCCCACCAGTGGCCCGCTTCTGGAGGTCAATAACGGACAAACTTTCAGATCTGTGTGGCTTAACTATCCCATTCACAGCTGTTACGCTACTCCTGAACGATATAACGACACTACCCGCGTCCGTACAACTGAAAAGGGTTGTCCTAGCGGGCGTCACAGCAGCGAAGAAGCTAATAGCAATGAGATGGAAGGAGCCTGAGAAGCTTACAATGATTAACTGGTCCCTAACTCTATTGGATGTGATTTATCTTGAGATATCCACAGCTCGGGTGATTGGGGTAGGGCAGGCTGGCATTGACCTGTGGTTCGCAGCAGCTGAGAAGGTAAAGACCGCCGTGTGCGGCTGAGCGGGGTTGGGGCGCTTGATCGGGGGGGTCCGGCGGTCTCTGGGGAGGGGGAGGAGGAAATGTCTTGTCTGTCTTGGTTTTTGTCTTGTCCTCCTTAACTTTGACTGGGGGGATTTTAGGGGGGGTTGATATTTAGCTATTCTGCGCTATATGTCAATTCACATGCCATCTCCCCAAGGGACTAATATTGGCAGACTGATTGTCCTGTCAACCAACTTGGAGGAAGATTTTCTTTCTTCTTACACTTTACCTTCTGCGAGTTTGGCAGTCTTGAACATGTGTAAGGGACCTAGGCTATCTACAGTAAATCTGCGGCAACACTCTCGTAAACAATCTTTTAAGTCACTCCACTTTGTAAAGGTGGGGAAAGGTTGGCATGTTTGAAGACCTTTTTGTTATTGAAGTAGCCATCTATATTTGATAGGTTGGACGCTGTTTCTTTTTCTTTTTGTCTTTATAATTTATTATTCTGTATTATTATTGTTTGTTATTCTCCTGTGAAGTTATGTTTTTTGTTACTGTGGTTATTGTGTTGTCTTGTTTCATGTAATTAATAATAAAAAAAAATTTGATCAAAAAAAAAAGGAATGTGAATCACTACCCACCTTCAAAAACACTCTCAAAGAACACCTACAGGAGACTGCAATTCGAAACTGGCCCCTACAAATGTCCTATAACCCAGTTGTACAATAAAGACCAAGCATGGCTTTGTCAGTATTCCAATGTACAGTGGAAGTACAGTTTTAGTATCACAGACAGTACTGTATTTGCAAATCTGGTATGTCATAAATGTATAGATGTAGCAGTACTGTCTATCTGTATGTTGTGTGTGTCATATGATGAATTGAAAATGGGGGACCCTGATGGAAACAAGACGAAAGTCTTTCTCAGGTCTGCATCCTCTTAACAATTGTATGTATTGAGCTGTACTGTACTGTACCCATTCTGCAATCTGTTAATAAACTTTTCAATCAATCAATCAATCATCTCCATCATATGTATATACTCTGTCAGGATCTATGGGTAACAGTACTGTATATTTGCATATCGTATATGTCACAAATGTAACAGTACTAAATACCTGTATGTCATGTATGTCCCTATGCCATAAATATCATGTATGTTGTGTATGTCATAAATGTCACTATGAATTGAAAATGGGGGACCCTGATGTAAACAAGACAAAAGTATTTTTCTGGTCTGCATCCCCTTAACAATTGTATGTATTGAGCCGTACTGTATACCCATTCTGCAATCTGTTCAATAAAGTTTGCATTCATTCATTCATTCATTCATTCATTCATTCATTACCTCAGATGTCAGTTAGTTATCGGCAAATTGTTGCTTTGGTAACTAGCTAACGTTTGATAATTGATATATCGGTTGGTTTATTATTTCCTCAGATAGCTTGTACATTTAAAATGTTAATACAGACTTCAATAGAAATGGCACCAAAGTCTGGTGCTTCCTTCTTGTAGTTTCCTTGTTTCTATAATTTCACAAGCCAGCGTCCCGCGTCGCAATTTCGCACGAAATAGTTAAATATTTACTGTGTATTTGTTCTATCCATCTATCCACCGCAACACACCACCGGCTACATCTCTCTCTCTCTCTCTCTCTCTCTCTCTCTCTCTCTCTCTCTCTCTCTCTCTCTCTCTGTCTCTCTCTCTCTGTCTCTCTCTGTCTATCTCTGTGTCTATCTCTCTCTCTCCCTCTCTCCCTGTCTCTCTCTCTCTCTGTCCCTCTCCCTCTCTCTCTCTCTCTCCCTCTCTCTCCCTCTCTCTCTCTCTCTCTCTCTCTCTCTCTCTCTCTCTCTCTCTCTCTCTCTCTCTCTCTCTCTCTCTCTCTCTCTCTCTCTCTCTCTCTCTCTCTCTCTCTCTCTCTCTCTCTCTCTCTCTCTCTCTCGCCTCGCGTGGAAGATTTTAATTACAGTGCCGTGTTCCACGTAAAAACCGAGTGGCTGATAATTACAAAGATAATAACGCGATGTCAGACTCCACCTCGTAATTTAATTCTTATTCTAAATGAGAGGCGTGGTGTTCTCCCGGCTTCCCTGGGCCTGTGACCCGTAAATTGGCGGATCTGCGGAGGGAGGGCGGCTGCGAGAGAGGCTGCATGTATAGACACCTGCTACACAGCTATTCTCAGAGCCCAGACAGAGAGCAGAAGAAGAAAACACTTCACAGAAACAGCAGACATCAAAGCGTAACTAGATGGCAATTACGTCGGATATCTCACTGTCGGCTCTCACCTAATGTATCCATCCTTTCCCGCGCACTGGTCAAGGAAATTATAAAAGAAGGAAGGGTCATTACGTCACAGTGTAGCGCGTGGACGATTGATTGATTGATTGAAAACTTTATTAACATATTATACAACGGCATGCAAATTTCTCGATTCTGATTGGCTGAAACAGTCATTTTACACGTCTTTATTGGCAACAATCCACGCTGCTGGCCCAGGACCCGCCCACAACCGACCCACATCACATCACTCCGCCGGATCACAAGAAGGTGGCCAATAATATTTACAAATGGATATGTTAATGGCGACTAAACGACTAAATATGAAGCGATTCTGTCAAGGGGAATGTGTTAGCCCTTTAAACAATGTTGGATGATGTAATTGATGGGTCTTGAGGCAATCTAGAACAAAAGAAAAATCGCGGTTTGATTGATAGATTAATTGATTGATTTAAATTTCTACTTCCTTCTTGCTACTGACTGCAGCGTTCTCTCTCACTGTCCGACGCTGGCGTACCCACAAACACACACACACACATACACACACACACACACACACACACACACACACACACACACACATACACACACACACGCACACACACACTGTGACACACACACACACACACACACACACGCACACACACACACACACACTCCTGTCTGCAACAGCGGGGGAGTCAGACTGAGAGAGAAGCAGCGCTGTTTTAAGTGAGCATGGTCTATTGAATTGATTGATTGGTTGATTGCTAATTTTATTACTGTACCCCTGGTTTCCAACTGGTTAAGTTTAGGCTAAAAGAAATAAATAAAAAAATAGGGCGAAGAAAACGTTTTTTTCCTATGCATTCCCTTAACAATTGTGTGTATTGAGCCGTACTGTATTGTACCCATTCTGCATCTGGTAATAAAATTTTCAATCAATCATTCCAATAATACACAGTTGGATGTGTTAGTTGGTTGGATGCACTTCAAGCTGCTTCCACATGAGGCAACTTCTCTCAATCATTCCAATAATACACAGTTGGATGTGTTAGTTTGGTTGGATGCACTTCAAGCTGCTTCCACATGGAGTTGTGGGAACTACTTTTTCTGGCGGATGGTTTTTTCAATAAATCTTCGATTAATGTGTGTTTATTGTATAGAAATAAGGTTGGATGAATCTGGCAGTTGTATAAAAGCTTTACACCACGTGCAGTCGTGATTTGTGACCAATAAACCATGCCTAGGGGGGTCTAACGACCCTCGGCTGCGCCTCGGGCCTAACAACCACCCCTAGGCATGGTTTATTGGTCACAAACCACTCCTGCGTGTGATGTAATGCTTAATTGCAGAATGGGTACAGTACAGTACAGCTCAATACATACAATTATTAAGGGGATGCAGACCAGAGAAAGACTTTCGTCTTCTTTACATCAGGGTCCCCCATTTTCAATTCATCATAACATATATGACACACACGACATACAGATAGACAGTACTGCTACATCTATACATTTATGACATACCAGATTTGCAAACAGTACTGTTTGTGATACAAAAAGTGTCCAGAAAAGAGTGTATACATTTGACGTAGAAACTTGTACATTGGAGGAGGTTGGGTAGTACATTTACTGTACAACTGGGTTAGGACATTTGTGGGGGCCAGTTTCGAATTGCAGTCTCCCGTAGGTGTTCTTTGAGAGTGTTTTTGAAAGTGGGTAGTGATTCACATTCCTTTACAGCTTTGGGTAGGGCGTTCCACATTGATGTGGCATAATTGCGAAACGTGTTTAGTCCCTTGTTTGAGCCGAATCTGGGTTTAACATGATTTGTGGAGCTCCCTCTGGTGTTGTGATTGTGGTATTCACTGACCTTTGGGAAGTATTTTGACATGTACATGGCTACCTTAGTCGTATACTATATGTATCTTGTAGACCAGGCCCATTGCAAGTTGCTGTACTCTGCCGTCTACTCTAAGCCATTCTATGGTAGTCAAAGTGGGCAGGGGTGAGGTGGGTTCTAGGAGTAAGGTCAAGTAGTAGTCTGACCAGTTTGTTTTGTGATGTTTGTAATCTTGTTTTTAGCGCCTTTGAGGTGCTTTGGTACCATGAGGTGCAAGCATAGTCGTAGTACCCTTGAATGAGTGCTCCTGCCAGAGTCTTCAGGGTATTCTTGTTTACCAGAGAGGAGATCCGGTACAAGAATCGAGTCTGCTGAGTTGTCGGTCTTGCTGAGTTTGTTATTTGATCCGAAGAGAATGGACTCTGTTTTACCCAGGTGTAATGATAGTTTGTTATCAGCGAGCCAGGTGCAGATTCTGCCGAGTTCAGAGCTGAGGGTTTTTTCAACCTGTAACTTGTTCTTGTCAGAGACCAGCAGGGCTGAGTCGTCCGTGAACAAGAACAAGTTGCAGTCACAAGCTGACGACATCGGAACAGTAGCGGTCCTAGTATGCTTCCTTGTGGAACACCACAGCTCACTGTGAGGGGGGGGGGGGGGGGGGGGGGGGTGGTAGAGTACCATTTACCTCCACCATCTGTTCTCTCCCCTCAAGGTAGGATTGCATCCAGCTCACTGATAAACTATCAAAACCAATAGCTTTTAGCTTGTCAATCAGAATGGAGTGATTGACAGTGTCGAAGGCCTTTTGTAGGTCCGACTCCAGCATGACCATGCCGCAGTATTTGCCCACGTCCACCTCTTGTTTGATGTGGTCGTTCAAATAGAGAAGGCATGTGTCAGTGGAGTGGGATGTTCTGAAGCCAGATTGGAATTCGTAGATTAGATTTTTTTCTGCTAGGTACTTTTCGACCTGTTCGTAGAAAACATTTTCCATGACTTTCGAGATGGAGGTAAGAATAGAAACAGGGCGGTAGTTGCCTGGGTCTAATTTGCTGCCCTTTTTGTGCAGAGGGGTCACTCTCGCTATTTTGAAGTCCTTGGGGACGTGTCCCTGTTTTATGGAGAGCACCGTGATAATATCGGTAGCTCGAGAAATAATCATGTCTTTATTTTGGTATGACGGTTATAAGATATAGAGAAGGTGGACCCCGTGAGGATTACATAAGAAATGAAAGGGATGCTGATAATAACACGCGATGGGTCGAATTGTTTAATGTTTGTTGATTTGCATAGACCACTGCAGAGCTATATATAGATATATATAAAGTCAAGACTAGATGGCGCAAGGCGGAGTCTCCTGCAGTGGTGGCCAGCTTGCTACGGTGCTACTGCTTTAAGGTGAGTGATCTGCACAAACAAAAATACTCTTAACTCGCTGATTTACAAACGGTTTGGTTTATTATAAACGTTATTAACGTGGCTATGATTCTTGCTTGGAATTAATTAGTTTTATTTTCATATGAAAGTCCATTATAAGTAGCCTATGCCGTATGATAACTACATCGCTGACGTTTTTAACGAACCAAACGGTTGAAAATTTAGCAAGCTATGGTTATTTCAATAGCACATGCACTATAGACATTCATGTTATGAGTGGGCGTGCTACCCTGTAGCAAGATGGCCGCCATGTGGCAACATCGGTCTCCATTGGCCAGCAGCGCGGGTGAGTCATCTAGTCTGTATATATATCTATGGAGCTATACCTCTGTGGTTACCATGGCAACGGGCCTACCCCTCTTGGCTGTCAGGGACTTTCCCAGTGGGAAACGCAAACGCCACTCAGATTCAGCCACACACTCAGAAGAACAGACACACACAGACACATGCACACGATTTTTGCACAATACAAATAGGAAGTCAGTGGTAATTCACAACAAAGGTCAAAGGAGTCCTTGTTTGGTACGCATGACAAATTATTGATGGGTCAAGGTGCTAGAGCTGCATCTTAAGGTGGATGTCGGGCGTTCAAAGCCAGACGCAGTAAATCATAAAGTACTGCCATGACACTCGGCTGTGTTTATATACACCGCCGACATTATTGCAACAGGAGAACTGATGGGTCCCAGTTGATAGGGTGCAGAAAACACAGACTTCTTGTTTCCTTTATTTTATATCAAAAAGAGTGTTTTAATTTCAGGCTTGGGTGAGCACAGCATGTATTTACACACACGGAGAGAGAGAGAGAGCTGCGTTGCCCCAAACCAAAGTCAACACACACAGAACTGCAGTGTAATCAAATGTCAGATAATTCTATCAAGAATACTGTATGTCACAAGATGAAAGATACAGTGGCAATGGAAATATGACATAAGACAACTAGGCACTGAGGAGGACAGAGTAAGATCCGTTGATCATATTCACACGGCGGCCATTTTGCTCTTATGTCACACTCGGGTTGACAGGCCGTGGGAAACGGGGTAGAAAGGAATCCCAACCTGAGCGTGACATAACGGCAAAATGGCCGGCTTGTGAATACGGACAACGGGGCTGTATCTACGATCTGTCTCAGTGCTTTTCTAACGACGGTTTGTCGGCACACAGGAAATACCAAGCAGACAGTAAATCAATGTGCGCCTCCCCACAAGACTGGACCAGCGTCTTCAATGAGTCATGCGAAATGTAATCAATGGATGTGTATTTTACCTCAATCAATGAAGCGTACCTGTGTAATATATACCGTCACATTATCAGTCAATCGATTATGCAAAGAAATGCACCAGAAGATATTTTTTCCCACCATGGAGAAGCCAAAGGAGAACACACAGATACACGTCAGTCAGGGTGTAGCGTGTCTATTGATAGACACGAAGAGAAGGATTTTCAGACCAAAAAAAAGGTACTGAACTGAAAAGCGCTCTAAATCCAGGCGTTGCGACATGCTGCTGCTGTAACAGCTATTTAAACTGTGGAAGCTAATGCTATGGGATAACAGGAGGGAACACTAAAGCTGACAATCAGTCAGCAAGCATTTCAGGATGGCCGTACGTCAGAAGCTGAGAGAGAGGGGGGCAAGAGCAGGGGCGTCCATTTGGTATGGCAAGGTATGGCACTCGCCATACCTTGGCAATTTTTTTTTTACAATTTTTTATGTTGATTTAGAATTCGAATGTCAAGCTTCGAACTATTTGGTACAGCCCTAGCATGTTTTGATATTGTCAATTATCTCACTTTTACTAGGTGACTTTTGCTGTGACTACCTGAAATATGCCCAAAAAATAAGGAAAATGGACATAGGGATGTTTTTTTATCAAAGGGCAGCAGAGACAAGTGATACAGGGACACAGGTAAGGTCTGGCTTAGTGATTATAATAGTGCAGTTCAGCATCAGTAACCCATACTTTTTGTGAATGTGTTTTTGATACTACATTCTGTTGAACACACACCTCAAAACCGTACCTAAGGAAAAGAAAAGTAATAGACAGTTATGATATTACATTCTGCATAATTCGTATGCAAAATATTGTGGTTCCCTGCTTTAGTCTGTTGACACATTTCTATACTAAAAATGCTTGTGTAGTCCTGTGTCATACCTAAATGTCATATAACTGAATTGTATAGAAACAACTCACCAAAAGTGACTATTGCACAACTGATTTGACTAAAAAAAAAATAAACAAGGGGGGGAAACCTATACAAAATATACAAATTAGTACTACTGAGCATAGGCGCCTACGTAATTGAGCAGGCGAAGCGGGTGCTCTACCAGTATTGAACTTGGGGGAACAAGCTTGTCTCTTTGCTCCCTCACTTTTTGATCATTGATATATCCCCCACCCAATATATCAATATTATCTAACCATAACTACGTAATTTCAATCAAATTAATAATACGCAATGACACTTAATAACAAGTTTTTAAGTTTCCAAAGATTGCGAACCCCCCCCCCCCCCCCCTGCCCCATTATGGTTTGATCCAGTGCCTCCCATCTCCAGCGCGTAGACCTTTTGGCTCACAGCGCTGCAGTCTGGCTGCAGGTAGGCTGAGTGTAAATATCAAAGCGCACAGAGTGTGTCATAATATTGGTGGCAGACCAGGCAGGCAGGCTTTTCCAGTAAGTTGTTCAAATAAAAGGATTATGTTAGACATAAGTTACTATTGAGTGGTAGTAGAACTTCTACGGTTCTACCACGCAATACAATAAAAGTGTTTCACGGTCCCGAATTGCGATCTGGTCATACGGTTTCCTCGAATAAATAATAACGTAAAATAACGTTTCCCTCTCTGGTTGGCGTTAGCTTTAGTGCTAGCCGCTAGCTAACGTTATCTAGATATGTGGTGTGAGCTGGATGACGTTGACTTCATTTGCAAACGTTAACGCTATCTATATGGCAGACGAGCAGGGCCGGATTAACGACGGCCGCGGCCCGTGGGCCTATAGTGACGAGGGGCCTCCATTTTTTTTTTTTTTACTTTTTTTTTAGATCGATGTCATGATTGTGCACTGCAGACTCAGGGAGGAGGCAGAGAAGGAGAGAAAGAGACACAAGATTTACAGGTAATGGAAATATATCTTTTTTCTCTTTCTTATTAAAACTTGGCCTATTTGAAAGGAGATTGATTTAATAAAAATGAATGAGCGAAAAATCTATATACAGTGTATATACAGTATATATATATATTAATATATTATTATTATAGTAATTGGCTATCATACTGCAATATAAACTGAGTTTTATAGTGAAAAGAGCAGCTTTATTGGTCAAGATTGAAGTCAAGTCAAGTCAAGTCAGTTTTATTTGTATAGCACATTTCCAGGCAGCGGCAGCTGACACCAAAGTGCTTCACAAGCAAGTTGATAAAAACAAATTAGTGTGAGGCAAGGTATAAGATTAAAAGAAAGAAAAAAAACATAGCAAAGCAATGAAAGCAACCAAAACAAACAGTATGGTGCAAGATATAGGATTAAAAACATAATAAAGCAATGAAAGTAATAAAAACTGGTAGGACACAGTAAAACAAAGAGGATAGAAGGGCCAGGGGTCTAGTGGTGGCTCTATATTGCAGGAAATTGCACGTACAGGTTCATTAAATTTAAAAAAAAATCTGCCATGGAGGGGGTCGTGCCGGACCCCCTCCAAACCACACATTGCCTGTCAAAAAGAAGAAAAAAAAATATATTAAAAAAAGAAAAAATTAAAGAAAAAAAAAAATCTTGCACCCCCACTTTCAACTATAACTAGGCGGCCATGCTACTGAGTGTAGTGCTAATCACATGTATACAGTTGTAGTATAAATATATACAGTGATACAGGTGTAAAGACAGTATGGTAGTAGTCATACTGTCCAGCAGTGTAACTAGAGTAGGTTATGTACAGATATAGATATAGTATCTACAGATATGTAAAAGGACTATGTGCAGTTAAATACAGACAGGTGTGGATAGATACATATGTGGTGAGAATAAATACTGTATATATATGGTACGTAAATGAATAGGCCCGATTAATACCCTGTGAGTAGTTTAGATGCACTTAGAAGCGCTACGGAAGAAGAACAGAACAGAAACAAATATTACGAGGAGGATTTGATTAGTCAGGTGTTTAAGGCAGATGCTAAGCTTTTTTCCCCTCCTCCATCTACATCTGTTTCCTTGAAATGATAATTAGGTTTTACACACGCGCCATTAAAAAAGTGGATAAAGATGTGTCTCGTACTCTCAGAGCGACTTGAGAGCGCACTGTTCGCCGACGGGCTTGTGGAATATAAATCGATGTTACAGTTGACTCTTTTTCCGTTTTTGTTTGTTTGTATTGTTTTGTTTACGCGGGCTCGGGCGGAGTGAGAGCTTAGAGAGAGGGGAGCTGTTCCGACCGCATTAGTCCAATTTAAGCCCAACGGTCAACCACCAATCAATACAACACTGTCAGTTAAGTGGTTAATAGGAACCTACAGCTGCCCTGGGGGACACATGTAGCACTTAACCACTGCACTTTAGCTTATCACGCACGTAAGTCACATACACTAGAGAGCCGCATCAGATTGAGAGAGATCTAGAGGTATCCCGGTGGCTCACAAAGCCAAGGCACATACTGTATTAATTGCGACGTCTCGGGTTTGGATCCGGCCCGTGACCTTTGTTGTGTGTCATCGACCCCTACTCATTCTCTCTTGTCGGTCTTGACTGTACTATCGAATTAAACAGACGTGCACTAAAATACACTTGATATGATGTAATTTCCTCACAAAAAGGACATATTTTCCTTCCACACCGCAGAGAAAGACCTCCCCAGAAAGAAGATCCAAATAAAGCTTTATAGTGTCGATCGATATCTCTCATCAGTGGGGAGAATAAAGCTACACTCAGTAATCTTTTAGATGGTTTGGAGTGAGGGCAGTGTAGAATTGATCATTAAATTACGTCCTGCGTCCCCCTCATTCCAAAGTCTCTCCAAAGTCATTCCAAAAATCCTACCGTGTGTGCCTTTGTGCAAACATAAATCCACCATGTAGAAGCAGCCTGTTCACTAGTGAGGGTTGTTGGTCTGAAAATCGTACAGAGTGCGCCTTTAAAGCGACAATGAGTATTTTTTCCCCTCTATTAATGAATAGGTTCTGGAGCGTGGACAGAGCAAATTGACACCATCGGCGCTTCAACACGACACTCACCTTCGCTGCTCCAGCCTCAAATGGTCTGGTGAGACACAGCGCAGCTCAGTGTCAAAGCGTGTTGAAGTGCCGTTGGTCTCAATTTTGTCGGTACACGCTCCAGAACTTGATTAATTAAAAAGAAAGAAGGAAAAAAAAAAACATTGGTGCTTTAAGCAAATGCAAATCAAGCGTACAAAAGCAGGCTGTTCCCTCCCAGCGAGTGTGGTTGTGACACCACTGAGAGGAGTTCCTCCTAGGAAGCCTCCCCCTCCCCACTCAGCCACCCTGCATGGCAACAGCAGCCGTCATGGTGAGGGGGATCACGGTTGGCCCGGCAGCCTGGAATAAACCAGGTTAGTCCTTCAGGGACCCCTGGGCAGAGTTGAAGTGGCAGACCTAGTTACTTCCACTCGTCCTCCCCGTCTACGCACCGGGGGACCGCGGTGGCTGGCGGCTCGGCAAGAAGCCGCAGAGGCGTGTGGCGAGCGAGAGGGGGGCGGAGCCCGGGGTGCGGTAGGCAGCCACGGAGGAGCATCAACAACAACAAACGCTACCGTACGTACGTGAAAGAGGTCAAGAATTGTTGTGTCTCTTCCTGTTATAGAGACTGCATGATTTAACCCCTCGCTGGTAATGGACTGCGTTTGTATAGCAGCTTTTATCCAAAGCATTCACTCATTCACACCGACAGCGGATGCGACCATGCGAGGTGACGACCTGCTCATCAGGAGCAGTTAGGGGTTAAGTGTCTTCCTCAAGGACACTTCGAGCCGGAAATCGAACCTTCCGATTACCAGATGATATGGCTCTAGCTCTTGAGCCACTGTCGCCCGAAATGGTAATCAATGGTTCTGTAAGTATCTCTGCTTCCCAGAAGTACTTTATCTTAAATTAAGATTATTCATGGACGGTCAGGTGGCGTAGCGGAGATTGCGTTCGTCACAAACACCGGAGACGCTGGATTGGCCTGTTCGAATCCAGCCTGTTCGAATCCAGCTCCCGGCGTTGTCACCAGCTTGGCTGGCCGTTCACACTAATACAATTGGCAGTATTAGAGGGTGGGAAAGCTGGCGGGGTGGGTCCGGGTTGTTGTAAACAGCGACTCCTACAGTTCGGTCGGGGCGCCTGCTCAGCGCGGATAGGATCTAAGGGGGGTAGTGTGATCCTTCCACACGTTACACCCTCTCAGTGAGAATCCGCGCTGCCAGGTGAAAAGAAGCGGTTGATTGGCTAGACGTGTGTCGGAGGAAGCACGTGATAGCCTCCACTCTCCCAGACCGACTGTGGGGGGTAAGTGCGCAGCAACCAGGAAGGGGATTGGGAATTGGCATAACGACATTGGGATGGAAGAAAATCGGAGGAAAAAGGAGGGGGGAAAAGATAAAAAAAAATAATAATAATAATATTAAGATTATTCACAATAACCTTACCACGGAACATGAAACCCACAGTTTTCTGAGATCGTCAAGCAGCTGCACATAATATAAAACGAACATAGTGACCATTGATTGTTGAGGGTTTCATCTTCATTCCCAAGTACCGTTTGTAATCATCGCCTCCTGGTCTCAGCATCAAGAGTGTGTACGAAGATACTGATATGACACCTGCTCGTCATATCCTATTCCCTCTATAGGTTCTAATCCCATTGTGGGCGGGTATCCAGGGTTTGGCTGGCTGACGTTCAGCAGCTAATGAGAAAATAGATGATAAGTTGTATGTAATATCTCAGTAAAAAGATAATTTCAGAACATAAATATCTCTGTTCTATCATATTTGTGCAAAAGCCTAATGTAATATAACCCCCCCCCACACACACACACACACACACACACACCTCCTCTCTCTCTGTCTCTCTCTCACTCTCTAACTCTCTCACTCTGCCTCTGGCTATTTCCTCTCCGAGGCGTCAGCGATTTCTCTCCATTAGACCGCGCACAACTCCCCTCTGTACCAAAGCGGTCTGTGTAATTAAAGTCATACTCTTTTTCATTTTAGTTCTTCGCTGTACCAACATTGCGTGTCTGCAAAAATTGGGTTAGTATGGAAATGAGGGCCGGAGATAACCGCTCTCTATCACAACCATGCTTCCTAACACAGCGTATGGTAATTGCAAGATCAAAATAGCTACCGGTATTTCTTCATGAAACACATCCTCAGACTGGGAGATAGGGGAAAGAAACAAGTGTTGGAACCACAATGCACCTGTACTGCACGTGCAGCCAATGAGAAGAGGGGGGGGCGGCGGCACACTAATAGCAGGTGCAGTCTAGAACAACAACAGCAGACTGCTGTGGCCCTGCAGGAAGTGGACTCTAGGCTACGTTCACACTGCAAGCCTTAGTGCTTAATTCTCATTTAGATTAGATTAAAATGTATTGTCATTATACAGCACAAAATGGTAAATGGTGCATTTATATAGTAGCTTTTATCCAAAGCGCTTTACAATCTTTGTTCCTCACATTCACCCATTCACTCACACACCGACGGCGGAGGCGACCATGCAAGGTGCCAACCTGCTCATCGGGAGCAATTAGGGGTTAAGTGTCTTGCTCAAGGACACTTCGACACACTGCCCGGGAGGAGTGGGAATCAAACCTGGAACCTTCCGATTACCAGACGACCGCTCTACCTCCTGAGCCACTGTCGCCCCACTCAAGTACAGCACAAGTACAGTGCAACAAAAAGAAGTTTGGCATCTAACCAGAGTGCAATAGTAATATACAATGTACAGGTGATTAAACTGGGTACAAATGAGTACTACAGTACTGAGTATTGTGCTAATCAAATGTATGTATGAGTTGTAGTATTAATATGTACAGTGATACAGGTATAAAGACACTGTGGTAGTAAGTAATACTAGCCAGCAGTCTAACTAGTAAGAGTAGGTAAGGGATATGTACAGATATAGATATATAGTATATACAGCATTATTGTACATGCTCTCATACAGAGTTATGGGTTATGTACAGGTGAATAAGTAGGTATATAGAAGAATTATATGGAGGTATATTCAGACAGTTATGGATATATATATATATATATATATATATATATTGATACAGATCTGATTTATTTTGTTTGGCTGTTCACATAATTCTTTAAATGTGGCCAAGATCAGATTCCAGTGGTCACGCTCCTGAACTGACCCGCATGCACAAATTAACAATAAATAATATTGTGACAACTGTCAATCTAGACTAGTGATGTAAAAGTTGCATGAAAGTCGCATTACTTGTTCAGCTCGCATTGCAAAAAAAAATCTGTCCTGTATTTGATTTCAGACCACATTATGAAAGTGGCCCAAACCAGAATTGAAAAGATCAGATTCCATGTGATTTGTGCTGTTCACACTGTCATGAAAGAAGCAGATCTGAGTCACATATAATGAGCTAAATGAATCAGTTTTTTCAACGTAGGGGGTCACACAGTTACTTTCGAAGTAGTTGAATCAGTCACCTGTAAAGAAACTAATGCTTTCAGTGTGTAAATGCAAGCTATGCAATGCTTAGCTCGGTCCTAGCTTCGTTTGTACTTGAGCCAAACATCAGATCGTAGCGCTGGCTTAGTATAACAAAGGGTTAGATGTGCTGATTGTAGTGCTGATGTATGGGATGCTCTTGATCACAGGAGGAGTTTGTACACACACGTCACAGCTTGAACTAGTGCTTGAAATCCCTGAAGTCTACCTATTTTACTGTTACTGTATTCTCTTTCTCTGCTTGGTTGGGGGGGGGGGCACACCTGCCGGGTCAAGCTAATCAGACCTGGGAGCAGGGGTGGCTGTGCACCTGTTGTACATTGAGGTAATCAATGGGCACAGATTAAATCAGCCACCCCGACACACACACACGCACACGCACGCACACACACACACACACACACACACACACACACACACACACACACACACACACACACACACACACACACACACACACACACACACACACACACACACACACACACACACACACACACACATGGGGGAGAGCTTCTGTCATGACAAGTTTCCATCTGCTCCTGGCATTTTGCCACCTCTTTACTGAACCGGTCTGCTGTTGATACCATCTCTGCCTGTGTTCCTGTTGTCGGACGACCCTGTAGAAAGACACTTTGGTGGCGTGTGGCAGCCATGACCGCCACAGCTGTAAACCATTAACCCTTTACCGGTCACTTCTTGAAATGCCTGGAAATTCACAATTTCAACGCTAGAATGTTATTTTGGTGCTATTTCAAAAGTTATCTAAAATAAAAAAAAAGATTTCCCCCCTGTAAATTAAGGTTAACCGAAGTGTCCGTGAACCTTGGCAGGCTGATTCATAACATAAAATAAATAATAAAATGTATTGGGAGTTTTCTTGAATTTGCGTTGGGGGGGGGGGGGGGGGGGGGGGGGGGTCAAGGGGTTTTATTATTAGACAGAGGGGAGGGCAAATGTTTTTTTTTTGCATTTAGCATTTTTTGCAACGGTGAAAACAGCGAGTGCTCCTTTGCCGACTTCACCTCATTTGTGAAATTGATTGAGTCTTTTCTTTTAAATGAAGTGAGCTGAGTTAAGTCAAACAAAACAAAACAACATTGAAGTGCAGGCATTGAATTATTATGTTTACTGGCGAGGGAAGATGAATTTGATTCTCATCTTGACACACTTGACACAGCGGAAGGCCGGTCCCTTACCAAATCAAAGTATGGTATTTCCACAAAGTATCACAGTATTTCCATTCGGGTTTGGTCACTACCATGATGGTTAGTGATGGACAAATAATGGATATACAGTACCATGATATTACCATTGCAATCATGGATTTAAATTAGAATATACCACAGTATTATTTAAGTACGGAATTGGTGCCATGGTGGTGATACGTACAACTATGGTAAATAATATTTTATACAATGGCCGGTACCCATCAAACTACCATGGTAATAATTTTTTTCCAAGGGGTACAACTGTTTCTGTAGCTAAGCCCAGACCTCGAAGGGAACACATTAACCTTTCACAATCATGCTTTTGTTAAGCCTATGATCCTCTCACGTCAAGACTCCTGTATATCAGGACAGACACATTTTACATCAGTCCTGTAAAACAGCCTGCTGCCTGATTCTCCACAAGGCCAAACAATGAAAACCCCCGACAATTTCACAGACACACACACACACACACACTCCTCCACTCATTAAGTGCTGTGTTGTCCTGGCAACAGCTGACGAAGGCACTCAATCACACGCACATGCACACGCACACGCACATGCACACGCTCACACACACACACACACACACACACACACACACACACACACACACACACACACACACACACACACACACACACACACACACACACACACACACACACACACACACACACACACACACACACACACACACACACACACACACACACACACACACACACACACACACACACACACACACACACACACACACACACACACACACACACACACACACACACACACACACACACACACTCTTCCAGGATTGGTTGTTTCATATCTGATGTTGTAAGCATGAGCTCGGGCATCCGTACCATAGCAGATGATAGAATAGAAAAGGCAAAGCATGATCTGGACATCTTTTTTGCCGTGCCCAGTTGGGGGATGAAGGTAATGGATGTAGGTACTGTACATGGTGAACTTCATTATCCAAGAGATGCTGGCGATCAAGGCGCAGGAAGTACACAACAATCCCAAAAACCAAATACGGTATCAAATTAACCTGACCCGACCAGATGGTCTGTTATACAGAACCATCTGCTCTACCATGCAAGGTTAGTATAAAATAGGAAATCCCCCCCCTCCATCCCCCCAACACACACACACAGCATCTCCAAGCACCCTCACTCCAGCACACCCACAAAAATAAATAAAATGGTACTACATTGTCCCATAGAAACCACATCTGCATCAGCACCACAATCAACAAGCAGAATCAATTGCACCAGACAAGCACCGCAATCAAGTCAAGTAAGGATTTCTACTACGCATAGCCCTGGTCAATAGACCCTCTCATTCTGTGGGGACAAAATTGTTAAACGTTGATGTTGAGAATCCTTCCTTTGGCCCCGATTGCTTAGTTGGAATCTGTTGTGCAGAGGGTGAGCAGGACCGTTGAGGATGCACTCAGCCTAATTCAGAATGAGGTCTTTACACAACTTTACACCCGCCATCTTGATCATGCGCTGCAACCTCGCTTGGCTTTGGGCAGGCGTGTTACCGAACAGACAGATTAGGCCAAAGGACAGGCTGCTATGTAGAGCAGTCTTATAAAACAGTGGTAATATGTGAACAATTACAACATTAAAACCATACATTTTCAGTAAAAATAACATTAGCTGTTACAGTTTTCTTTTTCTTCTTTATAGTAGCACATTGAACTTCAGTTGGCCATCAATCCCTATCCCTCAGTATTTGTAAGTATTAACTCTTTCAATGGGTTCATTGTTGACATGGGTGAGTGGGTCTTCTCTACTACTACTCTAAAATCTATCACCATTTATTTCCTTGGGTCTATTCATGTGTAGTATTATATATTTGCATTATACACTTTTTAACACTACACCATATGTAACTGAGGGGTACAATTCCCTGACTGTATTGATAAGTATGGTATTATTAAACCACTACCGCTTGTACTTTAACTTCTGGCCATCCAGGGCCCTGTTTCATGTACGTGGTTCAACTAAGTCGATCAACATGTCCATTATCCAGCTTCAGTTAACCCGATGTTCAAAGCCGGGATTTTCCTGTTTCACAAAGGAGGATTCAGTCTCGTTAACTCAAGCCAGACTTGAGAGTCAGGCTCAAGTCAGGCTAGATGCGCGCTCCCGTTTTAGGTGGAAAGCCAGCACGTATCGATGGCAGAGACCCTGATTCTCAACGGCATTGATTGATTAATTGATTTAAGACTTTATTGACAGATTGCAATAGGCTCAATCGCCTCGCCGACAAGTTAAATGCGTTATCTATAGGCTAATTCTAAGTCCCTCATTACCTCAATCAATCAGATTATATTTCTTTAAACTTGCCTGCTGGATTGAATAATCAAATGAGATCTTGCTAGCGAAAATAACTAGTTAACTGTTATACAGAATTACGAGACGGCTTTCTTGCCCATTGATTGATGTATAGTCAATATTTAACTTATCTCCAATGTGGTCCAACGGGTTGTTCTTTTGACTTCCACACGGACGACCCGGGTTCAAGACCGGGGTCCTTCTTTTTGCAATATAGGAATAATTCAATTTGGTGCACGTTGAGAGCTATATAAAGAATGACATCCTCAATGCATGTAGATTTATAATATTTTAACTTAAAACCAGGCTACTTTGGCGTATAATCATTAATATTATATTCAAAAAAATCATATTGGAAACACGGGGATTTGAACCCCGGTCGGTGGATTGGGAGGCTTGAGCACTACCGCTGGGCCACTGGGCCAGATGGGATAAATTCATTGTTTATACATTAATGAACGAGAGACCCGTGTTTAGAATATCCTTTGTTTTGAATGAAGTTTATCTCTTTATCCTCATTCATTAATGTGACGTCAACGGCTCATTCAATTTCTCAAATCCGTCAAACAGCGCATCTCATCAGACATCTTAATCCCAGTTACAATTAAAATAACCACATCATGTGTACATCGCACGAGCGAGCGCCACCGTCGCCACGGTATATATAACGTGCATTATTTAGGACAAAGTGAATTTAATATCAGCATTTTGGGTCTATTTTACATTTCAAAAGCCCCCTCTGGAAGAATGGAGCACAAAAACGTAATTCAGAATGGTATAATGCAGATCGTAGACTGTGGGAATAGTTTCAGGAAACGGGCTGTCACTTCTTTGCGGGGGCGTGGCGATAGTTCAGGCTAACTTGAACTTGAACTCTGCTTTCGACCAGGCTCAAACTTTTGGATATGTTGTCATGGTGATTTGGAAAATCCAGGTACATGAAATCGGAAAGTCAGGCTAACCCAGTTATCCAGCTAAAGTTATCCGGCTAACTCGGTTATCCCGGTACATGGAACGGGGCCCAGTACATGATATAGATATGATGAACACTTTCCCACCTGATGAAACGAAGTCCACACAAATGTATAAATCGAATATTTTATATAGCAAAGGGTATATACAACGTTCACTTAATGACATTTATGATTTGAAATGCACTTGTAAGGCAAATGAGTATTCGTAGGTAAATCAACATTGAATGTCCAATCTCTGGTTACGCAGGGAGCAAATATACAACCTGGTTCTTTAGGAAACTATAGCGATGGTACTTAAATGATTATAGCTGGATACACTAAGGGGGGGGGGGTCCCGCTGGTTGTAAGACAGTAGGGGGGGGTTAGAAGAGCCGCTGGCGGTATCCCATCTGGCCGACGATTTCTTGGGAGAATTCAGAGTCCTGAACACGATGCCCACAGAACCTCGGTCCGCAGATGAATACAGCTGGACCCTCTGGTGGACGGTAGCTGCCGGTCCACAGATGAAGAGACGTGAGGCGACCTCACTTGGTGTAGAGCGCCGTCTCACCTGGACTCCTCTCCGGGGGGTAGTTCCAACACTCAGCAGTGTTGGCCGTTATCCATGGAATAATCAAAGCACCCAAAGCATGTAGATAATCCAAGCCGTGGAAGGCTCGCCGTCGTCCGGGTAAAGTAATCCAATGTACAGGTCCACTCGTCCTGGCCCGGAGCTCCTCGGATGCAAGCACCACACGTGGTCTGCCCAGCCTGGTTAAGACTCCAGATAACGTCAGGAACAATGGGGGTACTGCTCACTTTATAACTCTAACCGAACGATGCACCATACATAATAGACTATTATTAGCTTAATAGAAATACGTCCAACTCGACGGTATAGTGCCAAACTATGACAATTCAACTATTAATCCACACGATGTCTCAATGCCTATTCTGAGGCCAAGTAGGCCTTACTGCACCACACGTGCGTCGTGGGTGAGGCTTCGCGTCTGTTACTAGGTTGGAGGGTAAAGAACTAATGGACTAAAAGAAAATTCTACTTTACTTGCGCCATATATATATGCGCTGTGAACAAATAGTACCATTCGTATTTCGCCAGACGTATTCCTACGCGGAACCGGGCTTGCCACGACATGTTGGTCGGCACGATTGAACTTGAACCAAGGGACATGGCTGCTGGCGCCAGGTTCTCGTCCAATGGTAGAATGAAACTATTATGGGCTGTTAGTAGACTAAAGGGATATTCAGTGCATATTGTACAAGGAATATACAGGGGATATCAAACGATATACAAATACTATTAAATATATATCCATAAATAAATATATATATTCGGTTTAATCTGATCCTTCACAACACCATATGTTATCTATTTATTACTAAAAATAGATGCAATACCTCTCTACCTAATCTTTGCATTTTGTACTTTAGTTTTTTATATTGTATATTTTGTATAGTGTTTGGTCTTTATTCTTTAACTTTTTTTTACTGTATGACGCACAATCTCAGGAGGCTCATACAGAACCAAGCATTTCACTGTAATGTACATGTAGCTTATATGTGACAAATAAAACAAAACTTGAACTACCAGTACTTCACACTGCAAGGATTTGCTTCCCACATGTCCTGGTGCTTTTCTAGTAAGTTTACCCCTTTCAGGTGAGATTAGAATTTTGAGAAGAGAGTGTTCTAATGAAGATGTCACATATGGCTACTGGTCATTGAAAGCTATAGACAACAAACATTTGATTTCCCGTCAGCTATTGATATTAGCAAACACTGCTGTGACGTCCAGCTTGTTTTCCAAACCTGTCTCCCCCTCTCCCTAGTGTCCCTCTCCTTGCGTTCTCCCCTGCAGATGTCCTCTTGTGCCGTCCAACCTCCCTGTGTCCTACCAGCTGTTTTCAATCAGTCACCCACCCCCCCCCCACCCCCATGTGCTTATCGCTAGTGTTTGTTCCTGTCGTATTTAGCCGCTACCATGGTGTAGTTATTTACTCTTGATTGTGAGGAAAGGTAGTTAGCATACCACACCGTCTGTTCACCTGTACCCTGCCTGCCTGCCTGACTGACCTCATTAAATACGTGTTGGAGGTTTTCTCGTCATCTTCCCCTTGTCTCCTGTCTGCACTTGGGTCCACATCCTAGCCTCGTCATTACAGAACTATCCAGCCATGATGGACCCAGCGGAGGACAGAGCCCTGCAGCAGCTGCAGACTGCGGTCCAGGCCCCGGGGGGTGATGATCGGCCGCCGCGGGGAGATTCTGCGTGAGATCATGGTGGAGCTTCAGCTCATCTCTGCCCATCTCCGTCAGTCTCCCAGGGCTGGCCCGTAATCTGCCTATCCACCTGCTGCCCAGCCACCACACAACCAGGCCTGCATCCCGGGAACCCCGCTTACCTCCACCGGAGTGGTATTAGGGCAATCCGGGAAGCTGCCGGACCTTTCTCCCCCAGTGCTTTGTGGTTTTCAAGTTGCAAACATCCACGTTTTCCCACCGAGCGCTCAGGCAATGCCAACGTCATCGCCCTGCCTTCCGGTAAGTTCCCTAGCCTGGGCAATGACAGTGTGTACGACCTAGATGCGCCACATTCCCGCTCGTCGTGCCACATTTGGCCGTCACCGCCGCAGGCAGACAAATTCCGAGGGAGGCCGAGCTCTCATTGTCGGAGGAGGCTATGCAGTTTGGCAGGACTAGGGCTGTCTCCTGTGGAACGGCAGCGCAGTGTGAGTGGCACAGAAACGCTGTCTGTACTGCGGCCAGCCTGGGCCACCTAATTTCTACCTGCCCGTTAAAGAGAGGAGGCTCAGATGGAGGTATTCTAGTGAACCGATCCAGATCCCAGTCCAACCCAGTTTCCTGCTACCCTCATCTGGAAAGCCCAGACTCATCCTCTACAGGCTTTTGTGGACTCCAGTGCCAACAAGTCTTGCCCATAGAGTTCCTATTGGAGGTCTACGCTTTGGAGTCTTTGTTTCCACCACTCACCTCACAGTTCCATTAAACCCCAGTGTCTACTGGGGTGACAGTGACTCAGGAGGTAGAGAAGTCGCCTGGTTCCCGGTTCGATTCCCTCTCCTCCCGGGCAGCGTGTCAAAGTGTCCTTGAGCAAGACATTTAACCCCTAATTGCTCCAGATGAGCAGGTTGGCACCTTGCATGGTCGCCTCCACCCTCAGTGTGTGAACGGGTGAATGTGAGGAGCAAATTGTAAAGCGCTTTGGAAAATAGCGCTATATAAATACACCATTTACCATTTGCGGTAATCATCGCAATGCTGTCTTCCTGGTTTCGGCCCTGGTTTGAGAAACGCAACCCCCTTATCAACTGGACCACCGGCATCGTTAAGGGTCAGAGTTCATTCTGCCGTCAGCGTTGTCTCAGGTCAGCCGTTCTCACGCCCCATCTGTCCTCGCTGCCACTCTGGTCGAAGAGTCTGGCACCCCATATATAGATATCTGTCCTGATATCTGTCCCCCTAGTGCATCGGTTGCCAGTCAGCCTGCCTTGCTGGCCTCCCTACTCCTCGACCTCCACAGCCTCCCCCTGCTGGATGTTCGCCGCCATGGCAGGGATCTCCAATACCTGGTCGACTGGGAGGGCTACAGTCTGGGAGTGGTGCTGGGTTCCTGCCAGGGACAGTTTGGACCCAGCTCTCATCACGGACTTCCATCTACAACATCCTGGTGGGATGTCAGGAGCTGTTCCTAGAGGGGGGGGGGTCTTGTCACGGTTGTGACTTCCAGTGCCTACTCCTGCTCCTCTTGTTTCTCTCCCTCTCCTTGTGTCTCCTGTGCACGTCCTGTAGATGTTTGCAGTGTTCTCCCGCGAGCAGTCATGTGTCCTACCAGCTGTCTTCAATCAGCCCCCCCCCCCCCCCCCCCTTCCCTGTGTACTTTCAACCCTGTGACTAGCTGGATCGCTAGTGTTTGTTTGTATTCTAGGCTACCCTAGTGTAGTTCTTTACTCTGTTTGTTTGTGAGGACAGCTAGTTAGCATACCACCCCATCTGTTCACCTGTACTCTGCCTGCCTGCCTGACCTCATTAAATACCCTGTGTTGGCTTTTCTTGTCATCTGCCTCTCGTCTCCTGTCTGCACTTGGGTCCACATCCTAGCCTGGTCATTACAGCAACAGGAAATACACTTGAGCCCAAGCTGTTCTCTATTGTAGCAACGCAATTCCACTGAAACCACCTACAGGGGTATTTTGAGCTAGAATTCTGAGCAAATTTACACATGAAAGTGTTCAACTTAGCTACAGTACAAGCTGCCGACAAGCCCCTTATTCCCATGTCCCACTGTGAGTGATTATGAATATAGCAAGCAGGGCTCCAGAGCTGTGTAGGGTCGATAGCAGTTTGGAACCATCTGGGCCATGTAATATGTAATATATGAGGAGTGGTGGGTGTTTGCTTGGGATGTACAGTAACTGACGCTCTGAGGTAGATGATAATGAGGAGTGGTGGGCATTTAGTTGGGATGTACAGTAATAGACTCTCTGAGGTAGATCCATTGAAGTTGACTTACCATTGGTGCAGAACTCATACGGTGTACATAGCTCGTCCTCAAACAGACAACCTGAGGGGAGAGACAGAGAGACAGAGAGAAACAAAAGAGAGAGAGAGACAGACGGAGAGAGAAACAGAGAGAGAGACTGTTAGAGTTGCAATAAAATGCACAACAGTATTCTCACAAGTCTCACAACCATAACCAACCGTCACACAATAAAGACAAAAGAATAGCAATACATACATATCTGCCGGGAGATGGGCTGACTCATTTTTAACTGTTGTAAATATACATTACATTTTTACATTTTGTCATTTAGCTGACGCTTTTGTACAACAAGACAGCAGGAAGGGTACCACTCTATCAGCTGAGTAACAATGTTCATCAAAGTGTTGAGTGCTACAGTGTAGGTTCGTATATTAGGACAAATGCATGACAGTAAGGTTAGTTAGGGTTAGAGTTTATTTTTCATTTCATTTCAGATAATGATTAAATAAATATACTCTGTAGTTGAAAAAAAACGTTTTGTTACCATTATCACAGATAGTTAGCTCTTTTCACCTGTTATATGAAGCTATATTAATCTAGGCTCTAGCAAGCATCTTGCTTCTCTGTCAGGAAGGAACCTACAACTATAACACTCTGCAACAGAAGGACCAGCCAGTCATTAGAACAGGTTCTGTAGGTTCCAGAATTCCATTCCAATAATTGGAATGAACATTTTCATGTAAATACACCAGATTATAGTACTAATTTACAGCAGTAGTTCTTTTGCAGGTTGACATTAACAGAACAGACAAATGACTTAATATACACAAACTTCATAATCACAAGAACAGACATGTACAAGTTACTACACTACACACACTACATAATCACAAGAACAGACAACAGTACTGTACATGTACTAGTTACTAAACTACACAAACATCATAATCTACACTACAGAAGGTTAGCCCTTTCATTACCACACTACAGAAGGTTAACCTTGTCACTACTACACTACAGACAGTTAACAATGTTTGTCATCAAAAATGGACGATCACTCAAATGGAATAAGGCCAGAAATGTAAAAATCTCCTATGTCACCGTTCCATAAAAGTACAACTCCGTGCTACATTAGCTCTCGCTTTGTGCCCCGGCTGCTAATGGCGGAGTTATCAATCATCAATTAGCCCAGCGTCTTCAGCCCAGTGTCGGCTACTAATACCCTGACTCTGTGGGTGATGCTCCCGCATCGTATGACTATTAATGTAGTTTAACCGGGCCTGGGTGTTTCAGACTGATAAATTAACAGATGGCAGGAGCATTATGGGTAACTGTTCCCTGTGTTCATATTTCACGCGGGGGAGTTGCGGCGCGCAGGGGGGGGGGCGACCACTCTCTTCGCCATTCCGCACTGTCAGGAACAGCCGCCTGTACAAAATAATGTAAAGCCGCACAAATGTACAAGTTACCAACAACATGTTGTCGGAAACACGTAACTGTGTAATTTATCGACTTTGATGTAGAAATCATTCTGTACCAAGACCCTGGAAGTTACATCCTTCTGTCTAGTGAAGAAGTACATAGTAAGTTACAGTGTTTTAACTGGTTTAAGCAAAAACTACTGGTTTAAGCAAAAAACAAGGTAGGCCTACTGTCTTTTACTGGTATGTATGTTTTTTCGGGACCCTCTAGTCACGGAGTGTACCAACGTCAATGTCACCTTCTTGTCGACGGACCAATCAAATTAACCGAGTGGAGGGATTACAAACCTGAGGTATCTGAAGATAAATCGACGGAAAAACAAACCAATCGATAATGTAACAATATGTAATGTTAGCTGAGATGGCAACGGTTATCAGTGGTATTGCTCGTGCGCCCTGTGCACTTTAGATGCTTTATGTACAGTACACCGCCACACCTCGCGTTTGAGCGCAAGAAAAAAGCTCCCAACGTGATCACAGCCGTAGTCACTACGAGCTTATAAAGGAAGTTCCAACAGGGGACCAGGGGGCCATATCCACACAACACGAGAAAACAACGCTTGGGTGCAAACTACACAGGTGCCGCCTCGTCAGAAACCACGTCCTTTAGAGACTAAAGCCGCAGAAGCACTGGACTCGCATGCTCGATGGCCTCCTTCCTGTCCTCTTATCTCTCTCCTTCCTGTCCTCTTATCTCTCTCCTTCCTGTCCTCTTATCTCTCCTTCCTGTCCTCTTATCTCTCTCCTTCCTGTCCTCTTATCTCTCTCCTTCCTGTCCTCTTATCTCTCCTTCCTGTCCTCTTATCTCTCTCCTTCCTGTCCTCTTATCTCTCTCCTTCCTGTCCTCTTATCTCTCTCCTTCCTGTCCTCTTATCTCTCTCCTTCCTGTCCTCTTATCTCTCTCCTTCCTGTCCTCTTATCTCTCTCCTTCATGTCCTCTTATCTCTCCTTCCTGTCCTCTTATCTCTCCTTCCTGTCCTCTTATCTCTCCTTCCTGTCCTCTTATCTCTCTCCTTCCTGTGCTCTTATCTCTCTCCTTCCTGTCCTCTTATCTCTCTCCTTCCTGTCCTCTTATCTCTCCTTCCTGTCCTCTTATCTCTCTCCTTCCTGTCCTCTTATCTCTCCTTCCTGTCCTCTTATCTCTCTCCTTCCTGTCCTCTTATCTCTCTCCTTCCTGTCCTCTTATCTCTCTCCTTCCTGTTCTCTTATCTCTCTCCTTCCTGTCCTCTTATCTCTCTCCTTCCTGTCCTCTTATCTCTCTCCTTCCTGTCCTCTTATCTCTCTCCTTCCTGTCCTCTTATCTCTCTCCTTCCTGTCCTCTTATCTCTCTCCTTCCTGTCCTCTTATCTCTCCTTCCTGTCCTCTTATCTCTCTCCTTCCTGTCCTCTTATCTCTCTCCTTCCTGTCCTCTTATCTCTCTCCTTCCTGTCCTCTTATCTCTCTCCTTCCTGCCCTCTTATCTCTCTCCTTCCTGTCCTCTTATCTCTCTCCTTCCTGTCCTCTTATCTCTCCTTCCTGTCCTCTTATCTCTCTCCTTCCTGTCCTCTTATCTCTCTCCTTCCTGTCCTCTTATCTCTCCTTCCTGTCCTCTTATCTCTCTCCTTTCTGTCCTCTTATCTCTCCTTCCTGTCCTCGTATCTCTCTCCTTCCTGTCCTCTTATCTCTCTCCTTCCTGTCCTCTTATCTCTCCTTCCTGTCCTCTTATCTCTCTCCTTCCTGACCTCTTATCTCTCCTTCTTGTCCTCTTATCTCTCCTTCCTGTCCTCTTATCTCTCTCTTTCCTGTCCTCTTATCTCTCCTTCCTGTCCTCGTATCTCTCCTTCCTGTCCTCTTATCTCTCTCCTTCCTGTCCTCTTATCTCTCTCCTTCCTGTCCTCGTATCTCTCCTTCCTGTCCTCTTATCTCTCTCCTTCCTGTCCTCTTATCTCTCTCCTTCCTGTCCTCGTATCTCTCCTTCCTGTCCTCTTATCTCTCTCCTTCCTGTCCTCTTATCTCTCTCCTTCATGTCCTCTTATCTCTCTCCTTCCTGTCCTCTTATCTCTCTCCTTCCTGTCCTCTTATCGCTCCTTCCTGTCCTCTTATCTCTCGGATGCACCCTGACCCTATTGACCCTGCGGAGAGGAGTGAGCGGCTCGTGACGGCACATAGAGAACAGGCTGTGGAGGAAGAGGAGGAGGAGGAGGAGGAGGAGGAGGAGGAGGAGGAGGAGGAGGAGGAGGAGGAGGAGGAGGAGGAGGAGGAGCGGAGGCCTTGGACTGTCTTCTTTTAATAATGAGACCAGACGGCTGTGAGGAGTCTATTCATCACCTCGCGCAGGAAGGGGAGATAATAGGGGGAGCGGTGGGGAGGAGATGAGAACTTCTTCCCTCCAGGTTCCCCCCATTTCAGCTATTAAAGCCATTAGGTTTACACGGCTATTATGGGCTAATTTGCCCGGCCATGTGAATTACAGCGGACACAGTCATGTCGGCATTCTGTTTGGGAGGCAAGGGCGTATTCAAGGGCCTCAAAATTGCATCTTTTGTGGGACTGATTCATTCTGCGAAATGTCAGCGAAATGGCTATTTAATCGCGGGAGTTGGGCGGTTCACAGGGGACGTCGGAACAGGACTTTAAGGACCACACGCACAAAGGACCTGCGCTGAGCTGAATGGAAACAGCCATGACGGTAGAAGGACGACTAAATGCTTCTCTCTGACTCACTCGCCTAAAGACTTTCTTTGTCAACGAATAGTCATAGGACTTTCTCAACTATTCATTGATTTAAAGGCCCAGTCTGTGATACAAGCAAATGAGCAAATGATACAACCCGCCACCAAAAACAAGACATTTGGCGGGGAAATCTGTTAAAATATGAATAAACGTATCAGATTCCTGTATTGACCCATTGGAACCAGAGCATCAAGCTGCAATAAATTCCAGATATATGGAGCATAGGACCTGAAAGCAGTCTTTCCCAGCGCAGTGCTTACTCTAGATATATGGAGCATAGAACCTGAAAGCAGTCTTTCCCAGCGCAGTGCTTACTCTAGATATATGGAGCATAGAACCTGAAAGCAGTCTTTCCCAGCGCAGTGCTTACTCTAGATATATGGAGCATAGAACCTGAAAGCAGTCTTTCCCAGCGCAGTGCTTACTCTAGATATATGGAGCATAGAACCTGAAAGCAGTCTTTCCCAGCGCAGTGCTTACTCTAGATATATGGAGCATAGAACCTGAAAGCAGTCTTTCCCAGCGCAGTGCTTACTCTAGATATATGGAGCATAGGACCTGAAAGCAGTCTTTCCCAGCGCAGTGCTAGGAACCTGCAGCACCAGCCAGTCTTGAGTTCTAAGTCTCCAGCTAATAAGTGATGTCACATGGTCAAAGAAACAAAAATCAAATGCTGGTCTCTTTTTGATACAGAATACAGTGGTGAGTACCATAGACATCTCTTTTTGATACAGAATACAATGATGAGTACCATAGACATCTATTTTTGATACAGAATACAGTGATGAGTACCATAGACATCTCTTTTTGATACAGAATACAGTGGTGAGTACCATAGACAGCTCTTTTTGATACAGAATACAGTGGTGAGTACCATAGACAGCTCTTTTTGATACAGAATACAGTGGTGAGTACCATAGACAGCTATTTTTTATACAGAATACAGTGGTGAGTACCATAGACATCTCTTTTAGTTTTTGCCTTCTCTCCCATTCCACCCACATTGAATCGTTATGCCAATTCCCTTCCTGGTCACTGCACTACCCTACTGTCGTTCTGGGCAGGGTGTAGACTAACACACACCGCCGATACATGTGGAGTCACCAGCCACTTCTTTTCACCTGACAGCGAGGAGTTTCACTGGGAGAGCGTAACACACACAGAGGTTTGCCCTCCCTGCTGAACAGGTGCTCCGACCGACCAGCAGGAGTTGCTGTCGCATCGACCAGGACTCGTAGCCCCACCGGCTTCCCACCTGCGAACACCGGAGGTACCGCTGCTGGGTCTCTGCGATGGCAGGCGAGTGCTCGGACCTCTACGGCCCGCTACCCCTTTAACTGGAGTCAACTCTTACACAACGGTGCTCTCAGTGCTGCAGAAACCGTCCCAATCCCTCTTGGCCGCGCATCTCAGCCCTCCGCAATTACTGTCAGTCCATTCAACTTTACCACCTCATCACTCCCCTGTTTAATTCATTACATTCTCCGGCAGCCCTTGTCAGCTCTCAATATTAATTACGGCCTGCCATTTAATGAAGCACCCACCCAAGCATGGTTAGTCAGACATCACTGTGTGTGTGTGTGTGTGTGTGTGTGTGTGTGTGTGTGTGTGTGTGTGTGTGTGTGTGTGTGTGTGTGTGTGTGTGTGTGTGCGTGCGTGCGTGCGTGCGTGCGTGCGTGCGTGCGTGCGTGCGTGCGTGCGTGCGTGCGTGCGTGCGTGCGTGCGTGCGTGTGTGTGTGTGTGTGTGTGTGTGTGTGTGTGTGTGTGCGTGTGCTTGTGAGCGGTGGTGTGATAGGTGGGTCCTGGGATTGATAACGCCGTATCCCCTCTGTCCGACAGAGATGATTAAAATGGGGCCTTTTAATTAAAACGCAATCACGGCAGATGCCGTTGATTACTCCAGGACAAAACAGGATGCTGGAGTGGTCGTGGCCACGGAGAGAAGCTGTTGAGAAGAATAACCGTGTCTGACCTAACTATATCCTAATGAAGCATCCTGACAATAAAGAGAAGAATAACCGTGTCTGAGCCAACTATATCCTAATGAAGCATCCTGACAATAAAGAGAAGAATAACCGTGTCTGAGCCAACTATATCCTAATGAAGCATCCCCCCCCCCCCCCCCCAAGAAAGGAAGTTTTTCTCCACTGATGGGCTACTGTAGGTAATTCAATTTCTAAATGGACACTCCTTCCTAAACACACTTTTCTCTCATTTCCTCTGTTGCCATTGTTACGACCCTGGCTCATGGGTACGCAACCTATGTGTAATCAACACCAAAACCCTGTGCTCTAACTCAAAAATGCTACTAAACCAAGGAACTACTAATATAACTATAAGCTAATGTACTGGTAACCCAACGGACAAGGACTGTAAGAACCTGACAGCTCTTTCACTAGGCACAGACAGTGCATGTGTGTTACTGGGTCTGCCTTTGAAGCTCCCCAGCAGGTAACCAATCAGCACTAATTGGCTAATTGGCAGCCCTCACCTGTATGCCCTGGTGACACAGGAGATGCCTCTAGGCCTCTAGTACATAACAGCCATATTCAGTTGAGTTAGATTTTTTTGCACAATTAAAAAGAAAGGGCTGTCATGCGATTGAAAATCGTTTATCAAATTAATTACACACTTTGTGACTCATTAATGTAAATGAATCGCGTATATAGACGGCCGCTCAAGTTGACAATAGAGGCTTTTGGGACGCATCGACGGTCCACTGTGTTTTCTAATGAAAGTCCTCCAGTGAAAGCGTAGCAATGAATAACTGGTCTTGATCCCGTTCATATCAATAGCTGTAATAGACGTTAATAATGAGTCATCAGACTCCAGAGAACAACGCTCACGTTCTGGACATATTACAGCAACCAGAGCAGTCATCGTGTATCATTTACGCATGGACATAATGCGCCCATAATGACAGCAATCTCAGTGTTTATTTATCACTCAGCTAAACTCATTGTAGTCCACTGTGGAGAACTATGCTGTCGGTTACATTCAATATCTTATGGATATATGCTTAGTGAATTAGACACATTAAACACAATCGAGAACGGCAACGTTTCTTTGTTGTCTGCAGGCCTGTGATGGCCTAATACCTTTCATATAGTATTTATTATTATCCTATACCATTTATTATCATAAATAGCATAGCGAGGCTAACATGAGGAAATCTGGTCACCGTGGGGACAACTCAAATATATATATATATATATATATATATAGAGAGAGAGAGAGAGATGAATCTGCGTTCATTTCCTTTGACACGTTCTTTTTTCGATAATTAATTCATCTAAATGAATACGTTGTTTTGACGACCCCACAGGCTTAAATAATGTAAAAGATCTGTCATAGAACACAGAATTAAAATCAAATTAGAATCAAATTCAAAATTACTACATACAAGTGATGGTAAACTACAGTAACAAAACATAATACAATAACAATAATAATAACAACAATAATATCAAAAGCAGAAAATGTAAGTGTGATGGGTATAAGTGCGTGTGAGGAGGATATTGGTTTATACACCTGTATTGGCTCCTGAGCAATAGTAATGATATGTCACTATAAAACAAATAAAACATGGATACATGGACAACAATACCTAAGCAAAGAAAAGTACAAAACAGTAGTTATATTTCGTATGGCTATCGCGTCCCGCTCAAGCCTATTGAGATACCCCTTATCTCCTTGTACCTAGTGTACACCACCACGAACAATTTATGCACCCACACCTGACCGGGTCCCGCCTCTATGGAGGCGTAGCCTATAAGACCATGGTACTGGTCACCAAACACCCTTCCTCTATTTTCGTTCCATCATATTGGATGCTGTGCACCGTATGTAACTAGTAGTATGAAAAGATTAGAGAAGGTTTGTAATGTTGAAAGCTTACCGGAGGTTTGCTTTTCCCTGGCATCTTCAGAGCATGTTTCAGCGGCACATTGGGCCGGTGCTGATGTTTCCTCGGCTGACGACGGCAGACCGAGGGGCAGCGTACAAGGTTTGACTATCAAGTCGGCTTGTACAAAGGTAAGGCCTGTGTCATTAGGACGGTTTCCTGGCAATCCTGGAGCACGCTGCTAACGTTAATGCTACTACTGCTACTTCTGCTAATGCTAACGTTGACGCTGAAATGGGTCGTTGTTCTAATAATCCCCGCCGCGGGATACCGCTTTTCCCTCCTCTTACCAGCTTCATTGATGAAGGTCAGTCGGTAGTTGATGTGGGGGGTTTCGCTGAGTCCTATTTACCTTTTTTACAGGTGAACGGGCTAACAACAGGGTGCAGGCCGGGTGTACCGTGGCTAAGCAGCCAGGTAGCTTTGTTCCTGTGCCCCGGCGGGGATGAACGACGTCCCGCCCGGCCGATGCTTGATAGCGAATCAGCTCGGAGGGTGGCAGTATGGACGGATGAGTTGTATACTGCTACAGGATGGTATTTGGCGGTGGCCAGTGTTATGGCTCAGCTGGCTAGTTTCCTATCCATATTGGCGTCGGGTAGTAGGACTTTGGGTCCAGCCGACATTGTAAACATGTTGCATGTTTGTGGTGTTATAGAGATCTTGACTCAGTCGCAAGCTATAACTGCGGGGAGGATTAGGATGCTATCAACGTTTGTTGTTAGGCATGTTTGGTTGGAGCAATCTCCTCTTGGGGAAGAGGATAGGTTTTCTCTCCTCATGACTCCTTTTTCCACAGATAGTCTTTTTGGGCATTCTGTGGAGGCACAGGTGGCTGTTGATCTGGGTCCTACACCGCCTCACGCTGTGCAGCCAGAGGTGGGAGCACGGTCTCGTCAACGACTGTGGCGAGATCCTCGACAGGCGGCCATGTTTCCCCCGCCAGTGGTGCCCTGGGTGGAGAGTCAACAGGGTACCACAAGGCCGACAGCCTTGGCGGCGAGGGATCGGCCATTTTGGGTGAATTCGAGTTTGGTAAAACAAGCCGTTGTCACTTTGCCGCGAGCAGCCCGCTCCCCGTTCAATCCTCTCTCTGTTACCCACAGAAGCGGGGCTCTGATCGTTCTCCTTTGACTGCGGGCCGCGAACCTTCATTGAAGCGTATGCGGCCCCATTCTTCACTTCTCATGGGGACAGGGGCTGACACCCAGTTGATGGCTGAGCCTGGGTCTGTCCGTGAGAATGTTCCGTCGCGTGGTTCCTGCACCACACGTTGTGTGTTGGATGAGCCTGGTGTTATAGCTGCCACTAGCTACAGTGGTCAGCTGGGGGACTCGAGGCCTCTTCTGTTGAATGCACAGCAGGGGTTTACCCCGGCTTCGCCTTCGCCAGGCGGGGTATCGCACTGGTGCCTCCCACTCCCGTCACAGCGGCAGTGGTCTGCAAAGGAGAGGCGAGCGTGATTTGGGTGGTAGCAATATCACTGCAGGGCTTCGGCGTGTAGGAGCCCATGGGGTCCTCATGCCTTGCGTGTCTAGCTGCGGAACAACTCCTCAGCATGCGCTAGAGGGGTGTTCAGGGGGGGGGTGTGTGTCAACCAGTTTGATGACAGCTTCTCCCGTATCAAACCGGCCCTTTCTGTCGGGGTCCCCCCTTGGGTGCGTCGCACAGCGGGAGGGACCGGGCCAACTATCTACTGTTCCTTGCGGCCCAGCGTCAGTTGACGGCGGGTGCGCTGTGGGATTATTTTCACATATGGCAACAAGAATGCCGTTTGGGGGGGTGGATAGAGAGAACGTTGAGGGGGGGGCTTGTTTTGCAGTTCACACAACCCCACCCTCCGTTCTCAGGTTTGGTGCCGACCCTATTGTCAGGGTCAGAAGCAGTGACAGCCCTGGCCGACGAGATCCAATCTCTGTTGGCGAAGCAGGCCGTCGTCGTGGTTCCGAGAGAGGACGCGATGTCAGGCATCTACTCCTGTTATTTTCTGGTACCCAAGAAAACAGGGGGGGTCAGACCTATACTGGATCTGTCCACGTTCAATCGGTTGATTGTAGCGAGACCGTTCAGAATGTTGACCGTCAAACTCCTTCTGCTTGCTGTCAGGAGGGGAGACTGGTTCACCTCCATAGACCTGAAGGATGCGTATTTTCACATCCCCATTTACCCTCCTCACAGGAAATTCCTACGGTTCCTGTTTCAGGGCGTAGCGTACGAGTACCAGAGGATGCCGTTCGGTTATTCTCTGGCTCCCCGCACATTCACCAGGTGCGTGGCGACTGCACTGGAGCCCTTACGTCGTCGGGGGTTACGAGTTCTATTCTATCTCGACGACATTCTACTCCTCAGTTGTTCGGAGGAGGTTGCCAGGTCTCATACCAGGCTGGTGGTGGAATTCCTCACCAACCTGGGTTTTGCTGTGAATTGGAAGAAGAGTACCCCTCTTCCCAGTCAACAGGTGGAGTACTTGGGCTTGACGTTGAGGTCAAGGCCCATGATTGCAACCCTCTCGGAGCAGCGTCGGGTGGTTCTCCGTCACTCGCTCGGGGGTTTCCATCTGGGAGGGACGGTCACGGCATTATGTCTGCTGGGCATTATGGCATCTGCTCACACGGTGGTTCCTCTTGGCCTCCTCTTCATGAGGAGGATACAGAGGTGGTTTCTCTCTATGAGAATAGATCCGGTGAGGGACAAAAGGAAACGGTTGACGGTTCCTTTGTCGATATGGGGAGATCTCGCCCACTGGAGGAGGCTGGGTATCCTCACCATTGGGGTCCCAATAGGCAGCAGGAGCTCACACGTCACGGTCTTCACCGACGCCTCTCTCACGGGTTGGGGAGGGACGTGTCGGACCCACGCAGTGGGGGGCAGCTGGACGGATCATGCTGGCCCAGCTGCCCCGCATATCAATGTGTTGGAGTTGGAGGCGGTCCTCCTGGTCCTCAAACGGTTCGACCACCTGGTGGTAGGCGAACACGTTTTGGTCAGGACGGACAGTATGACGGCAGCGGCGTATATCAACAGGCAAGGTGGGACTCGTTCCATCCGCCTGCTCCGGGCGGCGGTCGAACTTTGGCTATGGGCATCTCGCAGGCTGCGCAGTCTGAGGGCGCTCCACATTCCTGGTACAGAGAATATGGGGGCGGATATGATGTCTCGGGGCAGTCCTCATTACGACAAGTGGGAACTCCGCCCCGACATAGTCAGACAGATCTGGGATCGGTTCGGGGAGGCCTCGGTAGATCTGTTTGCGTGCCGACGCTCTCACAAGTGCCCCTTGTGGTTCTCGCTCAGTCGAGCAGATCATCCCCCCTTGGGGGTGGATGCCTTCTCGACCTTTCCATGGCCACCCGGTCTTCTGTACGCCTTTCCTCCTGTACAGCTGTTGAGTCAGCTGTTGGAGCGGATACGGAGGGAGCGCAGGACGGTGATCCTGGTCGCGCCGGACCGGGGCAAGTCAGTATGGTTCCCGGTCTTGATCCAGCTTCTGGTCGCTCCTCCTTGGGTCATTCATTGGTCGGCGACGGCCCTCTCACAGCACGACGGGTCACTGTTCCAGTTTCCGATGTTGGGCCAACGGCTGTTGGTGTGGCTGGTGGGAGGGTGAGTCTGGAGAGGATGGACCCTTTGGTGGTTGCGCATGCTCCCTCCACTGTTGCGGTTTATGCGGGCAGATGGCGTGCGTTCCAAGAGTGGTGTAAGGCGGGGGGCTGGGACCCTGTCTCCTGCCCCCTGGATGCTGTCCTGAGTTATCTCCAGTCTCTTCTTAGTAGACTGTCGGCTTCGACGGTGAGGGTATATGCGGCGGCTATATCCTCCTATCATGAGGGAATTGAGGGGACTGTTTTGTTCAGCCACCCTCTTGTGAAGCGTTTCCTGCTTGGCGCTCGACGCGTTAAGCCGGTGCAACGCTCCTTGGCTCTGACTTGGGATCTTCAATTGGTCCTCGGTCGGTTGTCCTTGGCCCCGTTTGAGCCGCTCGAGCAGGCGCCGTTGGAACGGCTGTCTTTCAAGACTGCGTTCCTGCTGGCTGTCACTTCCGCTAAACGCGTGGGTGAGCTCTGTGCTCTCTCGGTACGTCCAGAGTGCCTGTCTTTTCGGGCCGATTGCGGTGCCACTCTGCGACCTAATCCTGCTTTCATGCCTAAGAATATCCGGAGTTCCTTCCGCTCCCGGGATATTGTGGTTCAGGCGTTTCGTCCTCCTCCTCACGCTAGTGAGTTAGATGCGGGCCTTCACCTGTCATGTCCGGTCCGTGCTTTGGGAATTTACCTCAGCCGTACTCAGGACCTCAGGGTTACCAATCAGCTTTTTGTCTGTTACGGTGGTTATCGTGCCGGTAAGGCACTGTCGAAACAGCGCCTGTCCCATTGGTTGTGCGAGGGCATTGCCCTCTGCTACACATTGGCTGGGCAGGATCCCCCTGGGGGCATCAGGGCGCACTCCACTCGTGGGGTGGCTGCCTCTGCCGCTCTCCTGGGTGGGGCCTCGGTGGAGGACATATGTGCTGCAGCTTCATGGTCCTCCCCGGGCCCCTTTGTAAGGTTTTACCTCATGGACATGACCGGGGGTTCTGTCTCCCAGGCGGTTCTGGGATCTGTGGCCTTTCCTGCTTCCTGTCCCTTGGTAGGGTAGCAGGAGTGTGTGGGTATGGGCCACAGTGTGTTAGGTCACACGTGGTTCCACCTGTGCTGTGTGTTCAAGGGGTTCTAGTTCCCTCTTGTTCGCACTCAGGTGGAGTTGACTGCGCCCCCCCTTCGTTAGGAAGGATGGGGTGACAGGGCTCCCCGCACCCATTGATGTGGGCTTACGGGTCCTCAGGGGGTACATCTGTCGGGTCTCGCGTCCGCTCTAACCCATATCTCAATAGGCTTGAGCGGGACGCGATAGCCATACGAAATATAACGATTATATGAGTATTGGCTGAGCGTCCCGCTCTAAGCGGCCCTGAGTTCCCTTTTTGAGGGATCTTTTACTGGAACGGGATTTTGGCGAGGAAGGGTGTTTTGTGACCTGTACCATGGTCTTATAGGCTACGCCTCCATAGAGACGGGACCCAGTCAGGTGTGGGTGCATAAATTGTTCGTGGTGGTGTACACTAGGTACAAGGAGATAAGGGGTATCTCAATAGGCTTGAGTGGGACGCTCAGCCAATACTCATATAACTAGGTTATCTACATAACCTATCGTTCAATGGAATTTTAAAGGTGCTGTAAGTGGTATTCTTGTGTGAAAATAAGTGGTCTACATGTTAAAATAATAACTCTACATTCCGACAGCCATCACTGATATAGAGTGTGGATACCAGAACATGTATTTTCTGTTTACTGCAGAGCGGAGGGACTGGAAGACCCATGTTACTGGCAAAACACTCTACTGTATATCAGTGATGGCTGTCAGAATGTAGAGCTATTTAACACTTATTTGAACAAATAAATACCACTTACAGCCTCTTTAAGCATCTTTTGTAAGATTTTATAGAGAGAAATGTAGGAGGATGATGATCTGAAGATTGACGAGTTGAGTCAGAACGGACCTGTGAATTTGCTTTAACCCTTTTACTACCACACTACAGAAGGTTAACCCATTCACTACCACACTACAGTAGGTTAACCCTTTCATTGTCACACCACAAAGGGGTTAGCCCTTTCACTACCACACTGCAGAATGTTAACCTTTCACTACTACACTACAGACGGTTAATGTTAACGGTGGTGAAAGGGTTAACCTTCTGTAATGTGGTAGTGAAAGGGTTAACCCATTTGTGGTGTGGTAGTGAAAGGGTTAACCCATTTGTGGTGTGGTAGTGAAATGGTTAACCTTCTGTAGTGTGGTAGTGAAATGTTAACCGTCTGTAGTGTGGTAGTGAAAGGGTTAACCCTTTGACATGTGGTAGTGAAAGGTTAACCTTCTGCAGTGTGGTAGTGAAAGGGTTAACCCTTTGTCATGTGGTAGTGAAAGGTTAACCTTCTGTAGTGTAGTACTGAAAGGGCTAAAGGATATTCACAGGTCAGGTTAAAGTAAGTCTCGAACCACTCAGGAATAATTCCCTTCAATCGAACGGATACAAACATCGTTATTTGAGAAATATTGATGTCATAAACGGTGAGAATCTGGAGTCTGTGAATCAGAGGAGCAGATGGGATGTGATCCTCTGATCCTGAACAACTCTTGATCGTGTCAACTCCATCATCGTCCAGCAAGCTGGCGATGTCGCCTGCAGGAAGCAGACCGATTAGCAAAGTCGAGTAAGTAAATCCTCTGTGGACTTCACTGGATAAATAGAAATGGATTTAGTTGTGTTGCTTTTTTTTGTTCATGATGTTATTTTCTTTTTTATGAATGAGAGAGAAATGGATGGATTGTCTCATTCTCATGTACAACCTGAACTCTACGTTGGGTTGCAGTCACTGGCTCACCCTATCTTTATTCTTTATTGCCTATATTTATTGTATAATATAACCGATAGGGTATACAGACCCTCATCTGTACCTTTGTTTACACAGTTTATTTTTCTCATATTTTTATATTCAGAGTTAATTATATTGTTTACAGTGTTTATTTTATCTCATATTTTTACATTCAGATCTAATTGTATTGCCTATATTTATGTCTTTCTACTATAGTTTACAACCTTGATCTCCAACCATTGTCAATCAAGTTGTACATGTTTTAATTGATTGTTATCCATACCTGTCTTGTGATTTGATATGCCTTTTTTGCTTAACTCTGTATGTACACTCGACGTGACTGTAAATGAGGGAAGCCTCAGTTGCCTTTCAAGTTTAAATAAAGGTTTGAAATTAAATTAAAATGACCCTGCCCATACCTGTACCTCCCCTCCCCCATGCTGCTATGATGCCCGAATGTCCCCAAGGGTCATCTGTTTCTATCTCTCTCTCGATCCATCTCTCGTGTTCCCTCGAAGCAACCGTTGTGATTGGAGGATCAGGGAAATGAGGGCGGGGCTTGAGATAGACTCAACATGTCAGCCCACTGCAAAATTAATTTGGTATTGGAAAAGATGTAGCTACAGTTAATTACAGGTAGCACTTCTAATGTAATTCCGCTCCTCTTAAAATAGCCACTGTCTGGGCTGACCTAATTCACAGTGATGCATGGAGCAGCACACAGAAGAAGACCTGTGGATGGAGAGAGAAAGTCAGATTACATACTGACTGCTTCTTGCATTATCGCTCTCATTTGTATCTGTTAGAAAAATAGAGAGTATAGGCAGTAAATAGTGGAATTCATATCATGCACTGCCCCCCCCCCCCTGCTGTTTTTCTCTTACCGTTACAGAAAATATATATATTTTTTAAAGGGGCAATTTACCACAAAAAAAACAATGTTGATTTATTTTGTACATAATGTCACACACATCCATGGCCACAATATGGCCATCAGTGATGCCATCGGGGACATTTCAAACCTTTATTTAAACTCTAAAGGCAACTGAGGTTTCCCTCCTTCAAAGTCACGTGGAGTGTACATACAGAAATAAGCATAAAACCAGCTTAGAGTGAGCACCGCCCTCTGTACTTTTCAGGGTGCTTCGCGCCCGTAAAGGGGGGGGTGGGTTTTCTTTTCCTTTTTGTGTTTGATTTGGTGCCACTGGTAGTCCTCCTTGCTCTCTGTGTTGCTGTGTTTGTAAATAAATACCTTTATTTTGCAAACTGCTTCCTGATTTTGTGTCGCTATTATGTCTGTTGCCCTCCACTGGGGTGCATAACAATCACTATTGCACTTTACTGTTACATTTGCCCTCTGGTTGGGTGCCGTCTATTCGTTGTACTGTACTTGTGCTGTATAATGACAATCCATTTGTCACAGCTTGGTGCTTTAAAGGCACGATATATTTTGAGTGGAGTTTATTAGTATTCACAAGGAGGATCCAGAATCAGTTATGTGAAGTTAATGTAAATACCCGTGGCCTAGCCCTAGACCTGCCAAGGTCTGCACAGCTGCTCAGCCGAGAGGGAGCAGTGCCCCCTGCCTCACCCATTACCACCACCTGTCTGGAGCCCCGTTCACACAGCCTGCCTCACCCATTACCACCACCTGTCTGGAGCCCCTTTCAAGCCCTGTTCAAGGTGGGGATGTTGTGCCGTTATTCCATCTCGCCGCTCTGTAGAAAAGGTACGAACACAGAATGGGGGGCGGGGGTTCATTTTTGTCCCGGTATTAAGCCATCAGCGGAGGTAGTCACATTGCCAAATCTACATCTGTGGAAAAGGGGACAGCTGGCATGCTGGGACAGCGGTGTGACGGGTTGCTGTGACAGAAAATTGGCTTCCTGTACAGAAATAGATCAATAGATATAAATAGATTTCCTGTGATTAGTAGAAAGAGGATTGTTGAAGCTCTTTTCTTATAAATTTTTTGGACTATGGTGATGTGATTTATAGGCATGCTACCTCTGGACCCTGTCTATCAGTCTGCCCTCAGGTGTATCACTGGTGACAGACATGATATCACTGGTGACAGACATGATATCACTGGTGACACACCACTGTGTCCTTTATGAAAAGGGTGGATGGCCTTCTCTGGTTGAAAGGCATAACTAGCATTGGTATTTGTTTATTTTTGAAGCCCTTATTGGTAAACTTACATCACAACACTGTTGGAGTGGAATCTTGGAACCTATTCTACATGTTCAAATGACTGGTTGGTTCTTAGGGTTCCTCCAGTTTGTCTGAACCAGGAAAAACAGCTTTTTCCTTTGATGCTTCCAACACTTGGAATGCCCTCCAACTGAAAGCTGAAGGTTCTTCCTTCTCTTGCTGCATTTAAAAGTACGATCTCCGGCCACTGTGTATCGACTTGTCTTAGCAGATAAAAAAAAAATGTATTCTTATTTATTGTGCCAATATGTATGAACTTGCTGATCCACTGTATCTTGTTTTGTACAGTACCTCAGTTGCTCAGACTGCTTTGTTGTTGTTGAATCAAGTAAAATCCTAGTTAAGCATGTATTGTGCGCGTGAACGTGCGGCACACTTCATAGGTTTTGTTTCACGGTAAATGAAACATTTAAAAAAAGAAAATGTTTTAAGTTAGTAGTACCGACGTGATTCGGTCGATACCCTTAAAAGTACCCGAATCGGTACCCATCCCTACGCACACTAGACGCTGACGATGTGGTGTTAAGTGTCATGCCTCTCTGATTCTGGAACGCTGGCATGCTAGTTTCTAAGATCACACACATGGGGCGGCATTATGCTGGCTTTGTTTTTGTTTGGTTTTGTAAAAGAAAAAGAAAAAAAGCAAAGCTGGCATAATATTTTCATTTCAAACCTTTATTTACACTCGATTTACAGTCATAGTACTGTACATCGAGTGTACATACAGAAATAAGAAAAAAGGGGGAAAAAGCATATAAAATCACACAGCATATAAAATCATAACAATAAGACAACAAGACAAGGCAAAAAGCAAGGATAACAAATCAATTAAAACACGTACAACTTGGAGATAAAGGTTTTAAACTCAGCTATGCCCTAATTTCCCCAAAGGGATCAATACAGGAATATCTTATCTTACACATATAATTCACTTTCAGGTAAATACCTCATATATGCAGCATGTTTGGGACATAAGAGTATGGATTTGTTCCCTCAGGGGAGAGATAAGGGATGACAGGAGAGGAGGTAGGGCAGGGGAGTCGGCAAGCAAGCTCAAATAAGGACAGAATAATTACCTCTTAGAAATGTTAATCTTTTAGAAAACAATATAACCAGTCTAATTTACACTGGTACCATTGTGTTATTGTGGTCATCTTATATTCCAGTCCCATGACCATATGGACGTGTAACATTCCAAAACCTTTAATGATGATTTTTACCACTGCAATAAGAAATAAATAGAAAGAAAGAAGAAAATCAATGAAAAGAGTCCCAAACGCCCCACAAGCTCAGTCTGATTGTCCACAGTCCCTCCCCACAGGTGGTTGGCAAGTAAATGCCAGCATACAGATTTTATGCATGGGAAGTTGAACGTTTAAAAGAGAGGTCTCAATTTCCTGTAATATTGCAGTGAATTATCACAGGTAGGAATTCATTAGCTCAGTGAATTATCACAGGTAGGAAGTCATTAGCTCAGTGAATTATCACAGGTATGAATTCATTAGCTTTGTGAATTATCACAGGTAGGTAGTCATTAGCTTAGTGAATTATCACAGGTAGGAAGTCATTAGCTCAGTGAATAATCACAGGTATAGGAAGTCATTAGCTCAGTCAATTATCACAGGTAGGAAGTCATTAGCTCAGTGAATTATCACAGGTATAGGAAGTCATTAGCTCAGTGAATTATCACAGGTAGGTAGTCATTAGCTCTGTGAATGATCACAGGTAGGAAGTCATTAGCTCGGTGAATGATCACAGGTAGGTAGTCATTAACTCAGTGAATTATCATATGTAGGAAGTCATTAGCCATTAGAGGGCCTACCTGGAAGAGGTAGAGAATCTGTCACAGTGGTGTCAGGAGAACTGCCTCTCCCTGAACGTCAGCAAAACAAAAGAGATGATTGTGGACTTCAGGAGGTCGGGGGTCAAGGACTACAGCCCCCTCAGCATCGACGGGGCACCGGTTGAGAGAGTGAACAGTTTCAAGTACCTCGGAGCCCACATATCCGAGGATTTGACATGGACCACACACATTGACAGTGTTGTGAAGAAGGCACGACAACGCCTCTACTTCCTCAGGCGCCTAAGGAAGTTCCAAGTCAGTCAGAAGATCCTTAGGAACTTCGACTCATGTACAATAGAGAGCATCCTGACTGGCAACATCACCTCCTGGTTTGGGAATAGCACTGCACAAGACCGTAGCAGACTACAAAGAGTGACACGTTCAGCCGACGCACAATTGGAGGGGGGCTTCCCACCCTCCAGAACATTTACAACAAGCGGTGCAGGGGGAAGGCTAAGAGAATTATTAAGGACTCGAGCCACCCGAACAACTGCCTCTTTGAACTGCTGCGGTCAGGCAAGCGATACCGGAGTCTTAAGGCGAGCACAGAAAGACTCAGAATAAGCTTCTATCCCCAGGCCATCAGGCTGCTAAACGAACAATAAACACTATGCAACAACCATCAAATGCACACAGCACACACACCCACACGCACACACTCACTTAAACAAACAACACACTGCAGCACCCACTCTCCACACTTTAGATCACACAAACACACTTTATATTTATTGATAAAGGATTTGCACTACAACTCGTACACCTACTGTAAATTGTACCTAAATTGCACCTCATCCCATTTCTGCCTTGCACTATATAGTATTGTATATTAGTACACCGCATAGTATTGTATATTATATGTTAACTCAGTTACGTCTATTCTGCATCGAACATTGTACATATGCCTATACTGAACACTGTGACCTCATTTTTTTTACTTCTAATTTACATGCTATACTATGTTATTCTATTTCATACTTATCTTGTCTTGCACAGTCTCTGGAGCGTAACAGTAAGAAGCATTTTGCGGGGTGCTCCAGTAGCACACCATGTTACCGCGCTGCGTCGCGGGACTCCGTGCTGCGTCACGGATCTGGTTGACTCCGAGTTCGATTCCCGGACTCGCCGTCATTTGCCGAATGTCTCCCCCTGCTCTCTCTCCCGTTTCACCCTACAACTGTCGGTCATGCTTGACCAGAAAAGCGATAAACGCTAAAAAATAAAGTTTAAAAAAAAAAAAAAAAAAAAGCATTTTGTATAAAAGTATTCTGTACTTCTGTATGACAACTATTAAAGAAACTTGAAACTTGAACTTGAACTGTGAATGATCACAGGTAGGAAGTCATTCGTTTAGTGAATGATCACAGGTAGGAAGTCATTGGCTCTGTGAATTATCACAGGTAGGAAGTCATTGGCTCTGTGAATTATCACAGGTAGGAAGTCATTAGTTTAGTGAATGATCACAGGTAGGAAGTCATTAGCTCAGTGAATGATCACAGGTAGGAAGTCATTAGTTTAGTGAATTATCACAGGTAGGAAGTCATTAGCTCAGTGAATGATCACAGGTAGGAAGTCATTAGTTTAGTGAATTATCACAGGTAGGAAGTCATTAGCTCAGTGAATTATCACAGGTAGGAACTAGGAAGTCATTAGCTCAGTGAATGATCACAGGTAGGAAGTCATTAGCTCTGTGAATGATCACAGGTAGGAAGTCATTGGCTCTGTGAATTATCACAAGTAGGAAGTCATTAGCTCTATGTTGAAAGACTACTCACAAACAACCCATGGACAATAATTCGGACAGAGTTGGTGCTGTTTCTTTTATTTATTTGTTTGCAGTTTTTATATAGCTTTGCCATCTGACTCTTGATGTCAACACAGGAGTCCAAGTGTTATGGACGGTGTCCTTATATATGGGGAATTATATATGTTATCTGTATGTATATAGGCGTGTTTTAGTTGTTGTTGTCCTCTGTCTCCCCCCTGTGTCTCCATATCCATTTTCTCAGGTGTCCTCCTTTCCAGTCACCAGCAGCAGCTGGTCAATCAGCATCTCACTCCAGCAACAGCAGCAGCAGCTGTGGCTGATCTGCAATCAACCTCCACTCTCCCTTTATATATCCCATTGTGTGCAGTGTTAGTTAGCTCTTTGGTTCATTGTGGTGGTAAAGAGCTCTCTGTGTATTTGGTGTAGAGCTGGTACCTGAAGCTCTGGTTCATTATTGTTAGCATAGGAAATATCTTTAGTGTTGTGTATTTGGTGTAGAGCTGGTACCTGAATCTCTGGTTCATTATTGTTAGGATAGGAAATATCTTTAGTGTTGTGTATCTTTGGTGTAAGGCTGGTACCTGAAGCTCTGGTTCATTACATTGTGTTTAGGAGTCTTTATAGTTTGTGTACATTTCTGTTAACCCTAACCTGTGTATGTTTTTGTTCTCTTGTGTCACCCAGCCTATGTCGATTGCTTTTCTTTGTATTAACGTTTTGTTTCGCACACAGGGACATTGAGGACAGGAAGATACCCTGGGGTCTACATTTGCATCACATAGGTGACCTGATGTTAGAGACACCAGCTTTAGAGTGAGCACCACCACCTGTACTTTTGGGAGTTCGGTGTCTGTAAAGGGGAGAGTGGGTTTTCGTTTCCTTTTGTGTATTTTGTTTGGTGCCACTAGGTAGTCCTCCTTGCTCTCTGTGTTGCTGAATTTTGTGAAATAAATACTATTATTTTGCAAACTGTTTCATCGTTTTGTGTCACTACACCCTCACCTACCATGTCTGTGGCCTTGTGTTGCGTCCCCTTACTGAGGTGCGTAACACCAAGTATGAGATCAGTGAGTGCCAGGATGCCGTCTGTGATGTCAGCAGGGCCAAGGAGGATGCTGGGAGTCTGGCAGTGAGGACAGCCACCCGCCGCCACCCAGACATAATTCATCCTCTCTCCTGGACCACCACATACCCTTTATTATCAATATTGGCTTCTACCAAGGACACGCCACGCAGTCTCTCGCTCTCTCCCTCCCTCATTTTCTCAGATACGCACACGCTCACGTGCACCATGCACACACACAGAGAGAGACACGCACGCCTGAGCTAAGAGCCAGGAAAGCCATTTTAGAGCAGTGCGGTGAGAGCCGCAATACAGTGCCGGTGAAGTGATGAGAGCCCATCGCCACAGCGACGATGTGGGACGGGAACGTCACCTGGAAGCAAATTACCACCAGCCTGACACTGTGTCCACACACTAGAACCCCTGTCGTTAACGCCCCCCCCCCACGGCTAAAATTAGAGACGGCTGCGAGCCCATTTCTCAGTGCCAGGTAGAAACTTGAGACCGCATGTGGTATCTCACACGCCCAGCTGGTCAACGCTGTTGTTAACTATCACGACTTGTTATCATTATAGTCAATAATTCATGCCCCTCTCCCATCTATTTCCTTCCTTGGGTGGGTGATAAGAGCGACGGTTTCCAAGGTTATTTGCAGAGGTTTCACTGATTATTAACCCGTTCACTACCACACTACAGAAGGTTAACCTTTCACTACCACACTACCGAAGGCTAACTGTCTGTAGTGTGGTAGTAAAAGGGTTAACCCTTTGTAGTGTGGCAGTAAAAGCGTTAACCTTCTGTAGTGTGGTAGTGAAAGGGTTAACCTTCTGTGGTGTGGTAGTGAAATGGTTAATCATTTGTAGTGCGGCAGTGAAAGGGTTAACCCTTTGTAGTGTGGTAGTGAAAGGGTTAACCTTATGTGGTGTGGTAGTGAAAGGGTTAACCCGTTGTCGTGTGGTAGTGAAAGGGTTACACATTTGTAGTGTGGTAGTGAAATGGTTAACCTTCTGTAGTGTGGTAGAGAACGGTTAACATTCTGTAGTGTGGTAGTGAAAGGGTTAATAACCTTCTGTAGTGTGGTAGTGAAAGCATTAACCGTTAACCCTTTGTAGTGTGGTAGTGAAAGGTTAACCTTCTGTAGTGTGGTAGTGAAAGGTTAACCTTCTATAGTGTGGTAGTGAAACGGTTAACCTTCTGTAGTGTGGTAGTGAAAGCTTAACCTTCTGTAGTGTGGTAGTGAAAGCGTTAACCCTTTGTAGTGTGGTAGTGAAAGGTTAACCTTCTGTAGTGTGGTAGTGAAAGGTTTAACCTTCTGTAGTGTGGTAGTGAAAGGGTTAACCTTATGTAGTGTGGTAGTGAAAGGGTTAACGTAAGGTTATGTATATAACCATGTTCTATGAATACTGGTGACGCTCAGCGTCATTCTGCACTAACCTCACTTTGTGCACAGCACTGAATAAAAAATCCACAATGTACCTTTACATACCGACATCCGTCTGGCCACACCCCTATCCGCTTACCTTCATAAGCAGGTGTGTGGTCACCTACTCGCCTCCTTCCCAAACTTTCACCACAAGGCGAGGTCAAGGGCAGCAGTGGCGTCCTGACGCTGAGCGTCACCAGTATTCATAGAACTTGGTTATATACATAACCTTACGTTCTATTTCATACTAGTTTCCGCTCAGCGTCATTCTGCACAACAGGAGCTGAGCGGGAGCCAGAAGCTCGACAAATGTACCCCGCTGAGGCCCCCCACAACCATCAGACCGGAGAGGACCGAGCCCACCGACCCTCCCTAATGGAGGATACCCTCCCTATTGGAGGACGGGAGGGAGACGGATCCGACCGTGCGAAGAGAACTCGAGCAACTCAACGCACAGGGTGAGCAAACCGTGGCTTGACCCCACGACTACGCACACGCACAACCCGCATGCCACCAGGGAACGAACGGAAGGAACAACCCTCGTTACTGCCCCCAAAAACACGGGGTCAAGAGCAAACTCAACCCCGCGGCAAGGCCGTAGCAGCGGAGCGCGAAGGAAGACCCAGACCCACTGAAGGGATCCCCTGGAAAAAGGGGGCCCGGAGAGGTCAATGACGCCAAGCATCAAGACCTCACCAGGCGGTCACTTAGTGACACCGCCCCCCACATCGCCAGCGTATTCGGACAGGGCCCCTCCAAGAGCGGGCCCTTCCCCCCACTAGTACGCCGCCTGGCACACTGACCCTGCAACACAGGCAGTCAGCATGGCCGTAACTTGAAGCACTCAAAAGGCGAACCATAACGGAAGCAGGCAGCGCACCGGGGAGATGACCCCAGAGGGGTCGATCCCTTAAACCAGGCAGCAGGCTTTAGACCCGAGCCTGGAGCACTGCGGACGAGACAGGCGCCAAAGGGGTTAACTGAAAACAGCACCCTGGCGGAAGGGGCATATGCTGGCATTGTTGCGCACCATGACAAAGCCTCCACCAAAAAAAAACCCACCCAGAGGGGTCGAGGCAGAGAAGGCTGACACGATTGGCAGACGTCATGAACGTGCAGGGGCACACTCAACCGGGTAACCCGGGAGTTTACTCTGCTCCAACACACCAGAGAATCAACCACCCTCTTGGTACCACAGGCGGTGGTTGTTCCTATAACCCCTCAAGAAAAAACTCCAAAACACACCTGCAGGTATATCACCGCAGTACAAGTGTTTCAGTTTTCAAAAAAGGGTTATTCCAGGCCTACGGGTCGACGAAACACAACTTCGGACCGGGCCCGGCGGCTCGGGAAGCACACAGGGCTACCAGAGGAGGTCCAGAAGACCACCCCAACAGCCCCCTCTTCGCTATGCGTGAGAGAGGAGCAAAAAGAATGGAGAACCAGCCCCTTTCTGATTGCGCAGGGTACAACATGTACCCAACAAAGGGTCTCCATAACGCCCAACCCTGTGACACCCGGGCCGACCCGGCATTTTTCCCCCCGAAAAAAGCACAAGTCCCTCAGGGTACCAGAACAGCAGATCTGCGTCCCCGGCGGACAACGGGTTAACTGACCTGGACCAGCGCGACCAGAACCAGTCCCGTGCCCTAACCACGCCGACATCCCCACTCCAGGAGAGGGGGTAGGCATGCGTGTCGATCTAAAACATGAAAAGAAGGCGCCACCCAGACGGTCCCATCTGTACCGCGCTCAGTGGCCCACCCCAAGGGCGTGAAACCCCTCTACCTATGTTCTGATCTATTCTGTTAACATCCCCCAGATATGAACGAGAATCCGTCGAGACCCAGTAACAGGCGCTCGGAAGAGGAAAAAATCCCCCATCCCAGTTGCCCTATAAAAACGCTGTTTTAATAACGAGCAACCAAGGCGTACTAGCCTCCTGCGTGATTCTTATTAGAAAACACCCCGAGCCAGCACTATGTACGCGTCGAGACCCAAACACATCAATGGATAGTCTAACCAGACACCAGACATTGGTCCTTCAAGTCGCCTGGGAGAACGACAAGGAGTTGTCGTGCTTCATATTCTTCACTCTTTTTATTATTAAAAAGAAAGAAACACCGACTGACATGAATCCCACGTGACGCGGCCGAGGGTAAAACATTTTTACATTCTTACATCCCGCCACCCTCACTACAGAGAGGAGACGGGAATCCTCAGAGAGACTTCCCACGTGAGCCATAGATCGCAAAGTCACGGTAACATTGAGTCATGTGACCAACAGACTCAAGTCACACGTATATCGAGCGTAGTAGAACAGTAAGTTCCTACGCTCTGCCCCGACAACTTGACAATAACAGACCCTACATACGGGTCTGAAAAAACTCAAGGAAGCCGTCGTCCAATAGAAACGTGCCTAGTGACGTTTTCTATGACAGGGGGAAACCCAGGACTCAACCGCCTGTGATAGGTGCGGAGTCAGGGAAACCCTCCCCCCCCCCCCCCCGTGCCAAGCTGCCTAACAGCTTGGCCCTGACCGAATGAAAAGAGAGTCCAAGAAACCCCCTGACCAATCAGAAGAGGGAAGGAGGGGTTTATCCGGTACCCCCTCGCAAGCCCAACCCTTGCATACGACACCAACAAACAGCCATATGATACCTTAAGTAGCCAATATGCTAATGAACAGCGCAAAGCTAATTCAATGCACGCTAGCCACAGACACATCTGTGAACAGGGTTTATAACAAGGCCAAGTTATGTATGTGTGAACCCGACACCCGTATCTATGTTGTAAGACACAGAAAATCTGATAGAGAGAGAGCGGCCTGAGCCGCGGTACTTTTTCATACACGAGCATTACTGCAGACCAACACAATAGTGTTGCGGCTCAATATCACTGTTTAAGCAACAGAGCACACAACTAACCTCTACCTTTATGTGAAGATGCAGGTCGAGGCAGAAAAAACCTTTTTCAACCGAGTGTAAGCTGCAGGCCTTGCTTAAGCTCTAACATGAATGTAGCGACCAACAAGACTTAAAGTCTAGCCCTCCTATCAAACCCATACTAGCGAAAGATTCACACGTCGTATCCCCATCATATGTTTGGTGAATAAACACACAGTTTGTAACAAAAAATACAGTCGGGACTCTTTATTTTCTATAAACAAATCTATAAATCTATAAACTCAACCCCGCTCCAAGACGCACGACAGAGGAGGCAATGGAGAACCGCTGGTGAAGGGTGACGTTGCTAGCGTGACCCTCCGAGGTAAACATTATGACTTAGCTTTTTTATTTTTAAAATATATGAGAGAAGAAAAAAGCAAGAAAAAATTTAAACACGTATCAACTTTCTTCAACTAACAACCTTGTCAAGTGGGGTATATACCAAGGCACTTCCTTGTGGTGAAAGTGAAGGAGGCGAGTAGGTGACCACACACCTGCTTATGAAGGTAAGCGGATAGGGGTGTGGCCAGACGGATGTCGGTATGTAAAGGTACATTGTGGATTTTTTATTCAGTGCTGTGCACAAAGTGAGGTTAGTGCAGAATGACGCTGAGCGGAAACCAGTATGAAATAGAACCTTCTGTAGTGTGGTGTCCTAATTTATGCAAATTACATGTCATCAGCTTGTGACTGCAACTTGTTCCTGTTCGCGGATGACTCAGCCCTGCTGGTCTCTGACAGGGACAAGTTACAGGTTAAAAAAGCCCTCAGCTCTGAACTCGGCAGAATCTGCACCAGGCTCGCTGACAACAAACTATCATTACACCTGGGTAAAACAGAGTCCATTCTCTTTGGATCAAATAACAAACTCAGTAAATTACATACCTGGGTTCCATCCTAGAGGAAACTCTTTCCTGTGACAAAATGGCAACCAATGTAATCAAAAAGGTCAACCAACGAACAAGATTCTTGTACCGGATCTTCTTTCTGGTAAACAATAATACCCTGAAGACTCTAACAGGAGCACTCATTCAAGGGTACTAGGACTATGCTTGCACCTCATGGTATCAAAGCACCTCAAAGGCACTAAAAACAAGATTACAAACATCACAAAACAAACTGGTCAGACTACTGCTTGACCTTACTGCTAAAACCCACCTCACCCCTGCCCATTTTGACAACCTAGGATGTCGAACGCCCTACCCACAGCCGTAAAAGAATGTGAATCACTACCCACCTTTAAAACCGCTCTAAAAAAGCACCTACGGAAGGCCACAATTAGAAACTGGCCGTTGGGTGGGGGGACAGTGTCCAAACCGTCCCTCCAACCAACCCCCCCAATGTACAGTTTCCTCCCCCTCAAATGTATATTCTCTTTTAGAAACTCTGTCTGTAAATAAACAGCACTGTATATTTGTATATCTTGTTGTATGTCATAAATGTCTGGATGTAACAGTACTGTATGTCATAAATGTTATGAATTGAAAATGGGGGACCCTGGTGTAAACAAGACGAAAGTCTTTCTCTGGTCTGCATCCCCTTAACTCATTAACTGGCAACAACGAGTATACTCGTTATTGGGCGCCAATCGTTCAACGCCAACAACGAGTATACTCGTTATTTGATCGTTATTTCTTTTATTCTATATTTCTATTCATTACAGGCACATGGACTCGGGGTTAACATGGGGTATCAGCCTGATAATGTAAAAGTGCAATACCGGCCTCATCACGTTAGACGGCGGTATCGAGCACCCTTTATACCCTTGTATCTTTCTCTGTGGGACGGCAAAACATCTCCGGTTTCATGTTTCCTTGTCGGGCGAGGGCAGCCGTTCTGCCGGTTCCATCGAAGTAACGTGTCAAATAACCCCGATCCATATGTTGTGGTGGATTATGCCGTGGGCCAAATGGACATTGGATATACCAGATGGTGATCAAACAATTGGAATATTATTTTTGGAATACTCCCGATCACAGGTAAGAATGATCTGACGTAAATGTTTGCTTGATCCCGCAATGCTTTTACACCGATCGGGCTGATAAGCGTTTTTAGTGTTCAATGTGAATGCTGTTACTGACAATCAAATTATCAGAAACGACCCCCCCCCCCTTTCATGCATTCATGATGGAACATAATACCTATGATATAGATTTGATTTCGGGATACCGGTAATAGCGTATACAGGCAAGAAATAGCAACATCTATAGTGGAATCGACGTATAGGGCTTTAACTTTTTTTATTACCCTAGACCGCTCTAAAACCATACTTATATTCACCACGGTATAACACGGGAACGTATGGATGGAAAAATTCATTCTTTCCCACATATTGAATGATAGATAGGTTATGTCAAATGGGCCATAGTATTGTATCCATAGCTATAATATAGAATATAGTTATAGCTCTACAAACAAGGTGACTCAGTCCTATATTTTAAAGCGTGGCAATGCGACCACAGGGCCATGGCTAATCCCCGGCGCTGAATGAGTTAACAATTGTGTGTATTGAGCCGTACTGTATTGTACCCCTTCTGCAATCTGTTAATACAATTTTCAATCAATCAATCAATGGTAGTGAAAGGTTTAACCTTCTGTAGTGTGGTATTAAAAAGGTTAACCTTCTGTAGTGTGGTAGTGAAAGGGTTAAGATAAATGATCACGCTGCTAACAAATCATTGTCCCCATCATCAACCGGATTGAAGCTATGTTCAAAATAATAGTGGAAGGAAACACATCTATATTCATGTGTATTCATGTATGCAATACGTGTCGTGTTCCTGACACACTAACCGATGGGGGGTGGGGGGTATTTGTCTCGCTTTGAGGTGATTTTGATGGACGAGGGATGACAACCACCTGATATCAAGAGTGATGTTACTAAGCATATCTCTCCCCGGAGTTTCCAGAACACTTTCTCCCAGAATTCCCAGGGAGGCGGGTCACCCTCAGTCACTCAGCTGTCAGCTCCGGACGACAGCCCAGACAACAGCCATGAATTAAAGATGGCAGCGTCCGTACGGCAGCAGAGGCCAGAAATAGGCCCCCGGCCCAACCTGTTCCCCCGACCGGCGCTGAATGATTTACACTTTTGATTTTCTCCTGCTATACGCCGAGGTGTGATTGGGTGTTTAGGCAGATGGCGGAGGGCGTCGAGGGCTTTAGGCTTGTCTGAATACCCAGCCCCCACGCCTCTCTTTCCACGTCTCTCTTTAGAGGCATTCCGGTTTAGAAGTTTTTCGTTCTGTCATTGGCGAGAGCTCATTTTCTTTTTCAACACGACGACTGCTGCCTGAAACGCAGATGAAGACTACGGCATGTACGTCAAGAGCAGACCCTCTTTAAATCTAGCGCTTATTCTGCTGTGTATGTTTTATCACTAAAGCACATTTAAAACAACTGTAGTTGCACCAAAGTGCTGTACATATAAATGCCACTATAATAAAACACAGTAAAACATGGTAAAGAAAGCAATACAAATATGATAAATATAACTACAAGTTAGATAAAGAAAATAAGAAATGGAAAAATACACAACATAAAACAGCGTTGGTGTGAGATCAGACTATCCAGGTAAAAAAGTAAAAGCCCAGTTTAAAAGCTAAAAGGGTAAACAGGTAGGTTTTTAACCTGGATTTAAAGGCAGACAGGGAGGGAGCGCACCTTATGTTGGGGGGTGGGGGGGGGGGGGGGGGGGAAGCTATTCCAAAAATCTACCAGCAAAGTCTTGATCGACTAAGATCAAACCAACAGAGTAAGAATTATAAGAAATACACACAATTCCACTGCCGTTTATTAACATGGTGGCCAGTTTGCTCTTAGATTGGGACTCCTTCCCACCCAACAGGAGCCATTGCTCGACCATATTCACACGGCGGCCATTTTGCTCTTATGTCATGCTCAGGTTGATAGTCCTTCCCACCCAACAGGAGCCATTGCTCGACCATATTCACACAGCGGCCATTTTGCTCTGATGTCACACTGAGGTTGGGATTCCTTTCCACCCTATATTCACAGGGTAGGCCATGGGTGGAAAGGACTCCCAACCTCAGCATGACATAAGAGCAAAATGGCCGGCGTGTGAACATGGTCGATCGCAGCCAAGCGCCCAGAGAAAAAAACACAAATCACCCGCGGTCCACAAATCTCCGCCACCGTCCCATTAACCAAACTTTGGGTCCGAATCAATAGGGAGGTAGAAAGTGTCAGGTCAGTACAGTACATTGAAATCTCCGGTTTTAATGGCAACAGCGAGAAGCAGTGCGAATCCTTCACTGTTCCTCCGACACGTTGTGTTGTTTCCTCAGCTCGCTTGGCAGCGGCCGAGACGAGAGTGTTAATCAATAGACGGAGCGTCTGCCATTACCGCCTGTAATCATGGGCCGAGGAGAGATTGCAGGCAGCCGGTTCCTCTGAACAACTCGCCAGCCTGCAGAATCCTCATTACGGTTCCTGCCTCATTATAAAACCCCTGGCTTCTCAACGCAGAGGTCACCTTGAGGCTGACCCCTTGAGGCAGCATTTGACCTTTGTAGCAATTACCCCACCCCCTGTGTTTCTCTCTGCTGTACCAACCAATGAGACAGAAATGTCAGAAAAAACTATATATAAAACACAGAAGAGCAGATTATCCAACAATGCGTCAATCGTCTCCCCTGTGGAACCTCCTGAAGTACATCTCCGTCGGCCCAAAATATATTCCCAATTTGCCTCGGGGTCGACGCAGGCAGAGAGTATCTACCAATGGAACGTCCTGAAGCAGGGGAGAGGTGACGCACATCCTTTCTAACCCCCAAAATATCTTTTGGAATTAGCGGTGGGTTGAAGCAGAGGTATGGGAGACGGTATCTACGCAAGATGCCTACTGTGTATGTGACATCTTTCTGACGTTCATCCTCTCATCCTTTTGTGTGTGTGTGGGGGGGGGGGGGTTGAGGGGGGGGGGGGCAGTATACAGATTTTATGCATGGAGAGTTGAACGTTTAGAAGAGAGGTCTTAGCCTCAATTTCCTGTAATATAGCAGTGAATTATATTCATTAGCTCAGTGAATTATCATAGGTAGGAATTCATTAGCTCAGTTGATTATCACAGGTAAGAATTCATTAGCTCAGTGAATTATCACAGGTAGGAATGAATTAGCTCTATGTTGAAACACTAGTCTGCCATTACTGGAGAGAACTGGTGGATGACATCACAAACAAACGACACACGGATTATAATTCAGAATTGGTGCCATTTCGTTTTTATATAGCTTTGCCATCTGACTATCGATGTCAACACAGGAGTCCAAGTATGAGATCAGCGAGTGCCGGGACGCCGTCTGGAGGAGGGGGAGGGGTGACGCACATCCACATTCTAACCCCTCCAGAAATATATTTTTGAATTAGCATCGGGTTGAAGCAGTCAGAGAGAGAGAGAGAGAGAAAGAGGTATGGGAGGACGGATCTCCGCGAGCTGCCTACCGTGTATGTGACACCTTTCTGACGCTCATCCCCCAGAAAGTCGATGTGACATTTCCCTCGGAAGCACTCTCGCCCGGGCGCAGCCAGCCAACACACTCCTCCGAGCATCTGTTGAGTGGCAAGGCAACGCTCTGCACTTCGGCTGTTATCACACAAGCCGTGGCAGCATTGCAAGCCAGGAACACACACAGCCTGCTCCACGATGCTCTCTGTGGTTCCAATACCGACATGTGTCACACCTTAAAGGTTCCAAAACGGAGTTAACTATAAACTCAAAAAACCCAACCCCCCCCCCCCCCCCCCCCCCCCCCCTCGCTTCATGACACATAGCAATCTGGAAAAATATAGCCAGCGGGAGTCGGGACCATCAATTCTGAATAGAGTATCACCGGTAGTCTACAATGTACTCTGAATCTCTGAAAAGTACACTACAGCAGCTGCATCTCGGAGACTGATCACAATATGTCACTTGTTAGACAGAATCAATAGGCATACATTACATTCGAGCAGATGTCGGGCGAGAGAGAGAGAGAGAGAAAAAAAGAGAAAAGATGTTAGATCAATTACACGCCAAGTGAATGGCACAGCTGTCGAGATTATGAATTTAAAAAAACAGGCTTCGCAAATAACACACCAAATGCTCAGCGATTACCATTTTACCATCCAGCACCTGACAGACGCGCCTCCAGTTTGCCGACATGTGCTTAAGAGGGAGTTCTTGACCCATACATTAGAGCGTGTGGACTATGTGGCCATTCAGTGGTCGGGTTTAACCAACGAGCTCATCCTAGACAGTAATTACATTCAAAAAAGTAGGGTGATGTTCTTGACCCTAGACAGTGAAAGGGGCGACTCAGGTCAATTTGTTTTTATGTAAATTGTATTTGAATAATTTGTAGTTTTCAGCTATTTTCAATCATTTCAGTTTTCAAACTATGTTGATTTAGACATTTAGAATAGTTTGGCTTTAAAATCGTGTTTCAGCTCATCTTTTAGTATTTTAGTCATTGTACATTTTTTATTAATTTTTTTGCTTTTTTTCCCAGACCTTTTTTGAGGGCACTGTTTTAACTATTTACAGTACAAAATTAAATAAAAAGTTTAAAAAATATATTTCATTGCCCTCTCTGAGGGGGGGGGGCTCAGACTAGACATTGACAAACAAATTACAACTAAGGACAATGAAGGACAACAACGAATACACATGACAAGGGAAAGGGGCAGAGAGGGGAGTAAGTAAAGTAGCGGGTGAGGAGGGGGATTGAGAGAAGGGTGGGTTATGGAGTGGATGGCTCATAGGTCAATCTCCTATGATTAGGAGCCTAGATTATCCACAAGCAATTCCCAGATGTTATTAAATTGTGAGACTTCGATGTGATCCACGGTTGATATTGTTTCCTGTGATAGGTAATTTGAGAGAAGGCCCAACCATTGCCCAGTATTCAAATTTTTTCTTGTCTTCCAGTTTAAGAGGATAGTTTTCTTGGCAACAGCTAGAGAAACGAGTAGGGGTTTGGTGTTCTGGACTAATAAATTGATAGCAGTAGTATCCCCAAGTAGGCAGAGGGAGGGGGAGAGTGGAATGCTGCAGCTCATGACCCGGGATAGTGTATTGATGACGGAATTCCAGAAGTCTTGAACAGGTGGGAAGAGCCAGGTGGCATGGAAATAGTTGTCTGGGGTGTTGAGGGTGCAATGGGAGCATACATCTGTGCTTGCAAATCCCATTTGAAACATCCTGTGCTGTGTGATATGTACTCTGTGTAACACCTTATATTGGATTAATTGAAGGTTAGTGTTGTTAGTCATTGTGAATGTGTTGGTGCAAATTTGTTCCCATGATACGGCATTGGGAGAGAAAGCCAAGTCCTGTTCCCATTTTGTGAATGGGAGATGGAATGTATTGTCTGCGCTTGCCAGTATTTTGTATATTTTTTTAAATATTTTCTTTTGTGATGTTATTTTATTCATTGCTAATATAATTGGAGGTGGTTCAAGATCATTCTGTGTAGTGTTAATTTTTTATTTCAAAATTAATTTCAGCTGTAGAAATTGGAAGTGTTGGTCTGTCCCAATGCCGTATCCTTCAGTCTGTGAAGATGTGGTGAAGATGAGTAATGTATGTATGTAAAGTATATGGGTGATTTGCCGAGTTGAAAGTCAGGGTTGTGCCAGATTGGGGTGTATTTACAGGGGGTTAGTGTGTTACCAGTGATTTTGTTGGCTTTCCACCAGGCTGTCAGAGTTGTGGAAATGACTGTATTCCTAAAACAACAGTGATGTTTTATGCTTGTGCTAAAGAATGGCAGATCTTGTGGTGAGATTTCCATGCACACGTCCTTCTCAATGTCTTCCCAGGGGTTGTATTGTTGGGTAGGGTGAATCCATTTGTAGATGTATATTAATTGGTTGGCCAGATAATGGTTGAGAAAGTTAGGTGCTTCAAGTCCTCCTTGGTTTTTGTTTTTTTGAATGGTGGTTAAATTAATTCTTGCTTTTTTATTCTTCCAGTAAAACTTAGTAATGGTGGAGTCCAGGGAGTTGAACCAGTTGGTGGTAGGCTGGGTTGGGATCATAGTGAATAGATAATAAATTTTTGGGAGAATTGACATTTTGACAGTTGATATACTGTATACCTATTAGTGAGAGTGGTAAGTTTAGCCATCTTTGTGTGTCGTCTTCTATTGTTTTTAACAGTTAGTCATTGTACTTGTAAAGAATGTGGCTGGTCTTGTTTGTTCTATGCACACATTCAAATATAGTGATTTGGTGACCACAGTATCAGCATAGGGGCGTGGCTACAGAGGGTGCAGGAAGTGTGAGCGCACACTGGCTCACGATGCTAGGGGCCCAAATACAGTCCCTTCCCAAGAGTAAATAGTGCCCTACATAAAAGTGCATTTGCATAATCATCATTCAGTTGAAAGGGTCTCAATTCTTGCACCCGGCACATTGTGACCCAGCTCTGCCTCTGTTTCAATGTAGTGAAGGTTGATATATAGGCCCGGTCATTACTCCAAGACACTCCACTCCACTCAAAGTGATGTGTTTATTTTGAATCTATTTCAGTTCGATTTGAAGACAGAAATACTAATTTCCTTTTAGATTACAGGACGAGGAGGTAGAGCGGTTTCAACACACTGCTGGGAGGAGCCAGTTTGATTCCGGCTCCTCCCAGCAGTGAGTTGAAGTGTCCTTGAGCAAGACACTTAACCCATAACTGCTCCCGATGAGCAGGTTGGCAACGCCGTCGGTGAGTGAATGTGACACATAAGTTGCAAAGAGCTTTGGATAAAAGTGGTATATAAATGCACCACGTAGCTGCGCTGTAGTGCAACGCAGACGTCCCGGGTTTGACTCCCGGACCCGGAGACCTTTGCCGCATGTCTTCCCCCAAGTCTTCTCCCAACCTTCCTCTCTGTCGGGCCTGTCCGAAATAAAGCAGTAAAATGCCAAAAAAACAAATCTTTAAAAAATATAAATGCAGTCAATTTTTTTATATAGATTATTTTTACATGTTGTTTTAATCTTCACCTATTATTATGTCAGGTTAGTAAAAGAAAATCCGTTAAAGCAGCTACTTTTCATCTCTGTAAACTAAAATAAGGGCGCTCCCAGGACAAACCAGGTTGAGATGTTGCCTTCACTCAGGAACTACCGCCAGTAGCTGCACTGGACGACACACGGGACCAAAACAGAAAGACTTTCCAAGACATAAGAGAGACATCTGTTTTTCTTTTTTCTCTTTTTTCTCTTTACTCAATTTTATTTTATTTGTTTTTCTCTGATGAGTTTTATTTTAGTTCTCACTCCTTTTTTAATCTTTCATCAGTAGGAGTTAGATCATTTTGTGTACTGTACTGTGTAGGGACTGTCCTGCTCCACTAGGGGCAGGCTTTTCTCATTCACTAGGCTGGGGGCGGGGCTGGCTTTGGGGCTGCCTGTACGTTAATGCCAAGCAAGCAGTGCAAAAATGCTTCCGCATTCGTCACCGCACGCTAGTGCGGTAAAGCGCCCTTCTTTTCAGACAAATGCTACCGTGCGTGCACCGGCGGCGTGCTCGCTCAGGTGCGTGCGTGCGCCGGCGTGCTCGCGCGAGGTGCCCGCGCATGCGACACGAGCGGAGCTCAATATATATAAGTCACCGCCCCTAAATTCAGTATCTAGCAATAGCTCAATTGGCAAGGACACATGGCTGTGGATCCTATGGCTTGTTTGCTGGCGAGTTCGAATCCCATCGAAAATATTTTTTAACGTGATTTTTTTTTAACGTGTATTCTTTCGCCGATTAAGGTTAGGCATTGTTTCGGAGTTGGTTAAGGTTAGAACGGTTAAGTTTAGGCGCTGTTAAGGAGCTGGTTAAGGTTAGAGTTTGTCAAAGAGAATGGCAATATAATTTCTATGGTTAAGGTTAGGCATGGTTTCGGAGTTGGTTAAGGTTAGAACGGTTAAGTTTAGGCGTTGTTAAGGAGCTGGTTAAGGTTAGAGTTTGTCAAAGAGAATGGCAATAGACAGCCTATTTCCGCGCGACCTGGGCGCTGGGCGGCGGAAAATGAAAGGCGCATTACTGCATGCCACTACGGTAAGTTTTTGCACTGCTTGCTTGGCATAAAGCTACACGCTTTGGGGCTGGCTTTTCTAATTCACAGGAGCGATCTTTTCTACTCTACGTTGGCTTTGAGAGTTGTGAATGAATGAATGAATGAAAACTTTATTTAACAGATTGCAGAATGGGTACAATACAGTACGGCTCAATACATACAATTGTTAAGGGGATGCAGACCTGAGAAAGACGTTTGTCTTGTTTCCATCAGGGTCCCCCATTTTCAATTCATATAGACATTTATGACATACACAACATACATGACATTTATGGCATAGGGACATATAGGTATTTAGTACTGATACATTTGTAAATTGTGACATAACCGGTATTCAAATATACAGTACTGTTACCCCTAGATCCTGACAGAGTATACATATGATGGGGAGGGGACTGTACATTAGGAGGGGGTGGGTGGGTGGGAGAGAAATATACATACGGTGGAGAGGGAATATATACATGTTTGATTGATTGAATTGATTGAAAACTTTATTAACAGATTGCAGAATGGGTACAGTACAGTACATAGATGTAGCAGTAGGCTTACTGTCTATCTGTATGTCATGTATGAGGACCCTGATGTAAACAAGACGAAAGTCTTTCTCTGGTCTGCATCCCCTTAACAATTGTGTATATTGAGCTGTACTGTATTGTACCCATTCTGCAATCTGTTAATAAAGTTTTCAATCAATCAATCAAAACAGCTCAATACATACAATTGTTAAGGGGATGCAGACCAGAGAAAGACGTTTGTCTTGTTTACATCAGGGTCCCCCATTTTCAATTCATCATAGACTGTACTGTGCAGGACAGTGATGCAACAGTAGCAGGACAGTGGATCACAGTGATGTACTGTAGCAGTAGCAGGACAGTGATGTAGCAGGAGTCAGGACAGTGGATCACAGTGATGTAGCAAGACAGTGGATCACAGTGATCATTTTGTGTAGTGTACTGTGTAGGGACTGTCCTGCTCCACTAGGGGCAGGCTTTTCTCATTCACTAGGCTGGGGGCGGGGCTTGCTTTTCTAATTCACAGGAGCGATCTTTTCTACCACATTGTACAACTGCCGAGTCCCGAGGCTGGTAAGTGCTAGTTAAAATGTACAGTAGTGCACAAACTCTACGTTGGCTTTGAGAGTTGTATTATACTGATATAAAAGTTATGCTGTAGGTTGTATGTGGGAGGGGGGCGGGGGGCTGCGTCGCCCACAGTATTTGGTTAACGTTACTGTGGGAAGTTATGCTGTAGGTTGTGTATGGGGGCGGGGGGGGGGGGGGGGACGTCGTCCACGGTCTATTTAACGTTATGTACAGTAGTTGTGTTTGATTGATTGAAAACTTTATTAACAGATTGCAGAATGGGTACAGTACAGTACATAGATGTAGCAGTACTGTCTATCTGTATGTCATGTATGTCATATATGTCCTGATGAATTGAAAATGGGGGACCCTGATGTAAACAAGACGAAAGTCTTTCTCTGGTCTGCATCCCCTTAACAATTGTGTGTATTGAGCTGTACTGTATTGTACCCATTCTGCAATCTGTTAATAAAGTGTTCAATCAATCAATCAAAACAGCTCAATACATACAATTGTTAAGGGGATGCAGACAAGAGAAAGACGTTTGTCTTGTTTACATCAGGGTCCCCCATTTTCAATTCATCATAAACAGGGGTGTAAAAAGTACCCAGAAATTATACTTTACTACTACTATTATACTAAGTACACTGTACAACTGTACAAGCAAAACTGTACATTGGAATATTGACGAAACCATACTTGGTCATTTACTGTACATTGGAGGGGGTTGGGTTAGGACATTTACAGGGGCCAGTTTCGAATTGCAGTTTCCCGTAGTTTCTCTTTGAGAGTGGTTTTGAAAGTGGGTAGTGATTCACATTCCTTTACAGCAGGGATCAGCAACCTTTTTGATACGAAGTGCCATTTTAAAATGTTCTTGTTAACCAGTGTGCCATATCAATGTTAAGGTTAATTATGACACCACATCACAATGTAAATCTCCAACAGATCTGTAATTCTATTCCATCCATATAGGCAACGTGCATAGCAATAGTTTTAATAACCATTTGCCTCATCCTTTAAAGTTCTCATGTTTGGTCTCAAAATGGCGTTTAACACTCAATGTTCGGCAAACAACAACAGACTGACCCTTCTCATTGGCTCTGACCATGAAATATCCCTGGTATATCAGTCAACCTACAGTACCATAAATAACAGGCTGTGCAACTGCCAATGGCTGTGAAAGAGGTAACTCAACATTTCCAAAAAGGTTCCTCTTACACATTTGCTAGTGTGCCATGTTGGTTTAGATAATGTGTACCAATGGTGGCACTCGTGCCTAAGGTTGCTGACCCCTGCTTTACAGCTTTGGGTAGGGCGTTCCACATCGATGTGGCATAATTGCGAACCGTGTTTAGTCCCTTGTTTGAACCGAATCTGGGTTTAACATGATTTGTGGAGCTCCCTCTGGTGTTGTGATCGTGGTATTCACTGACCTTTGGGAAGTATTTTGACATGTACATGGGTACCTTAGTCGTATAGTGTATCTTGTTGACCAGGCCCATTGCAAGTTGCTGTACTCTGTCGTCTACTCTAAGCCATCCTAGGTTGTCAAAGTGGGCAGGGGTGAGGTGGGTTCTAGGAGTAAGGTCAAGCAGTAGTCTGACCAGTTTGTTTTGAGATCTGCCAGGTTATGACATTTATGCTTCTACTTAAAACCAGGTTATGTGAGTAGCTGGGATTGGTTCAGGTTCTGATATTGCTGTACAGGCCAAGATTTCACTGATCGCTTTAGTACTTAGAAACATAGCACTATGTTGTATCCTCTCACCAGGCTCCAATGCAATGGGGCACATTTTCACATGATGTTGCTGTCAATGACGCATTATACAAAATGGTCATCAGTAGTGGCCACAGAAATAAACCCATATTCCATAATGGGACTTGAGTATACTGAATATTTGACCATACCAAATATCTCATATAAAAGGCCTTCTAGTAGGCTAGTTGACTAACTCACATAATTAGCATCATATAGCCACAATACTAACTAACAATGCTTTACTTTTTCTCTTTCCTTGGCATGTCTCCCAGGGGGCCCGGAATCACTACTTACTGGCCTGTTTAGTCCTATCTCATTCCTCATCTCTCCTGCTCCATCCCTCATTTGCTGACTGTGGTCATCCTGTCCTGGGTGTGTTTGGTCTCCTGCTCCACTCTTCTTCAGGCTCTGTGATCCTGCACCTTTTTAGGGTGGAGGATATCGGCAGCCATTGGACGTGGTTGGCTGCCTGAATTTAGCTTAAGTCTATTGCTCTTTTTGCCCAACAAAGTAACTGCAATTTTTTTGAGGACCAGCACCATGAAAGGACAAGACAATCTGAATGTGTGCACATAACCTCACCATGCTCACTGAGAACACCTGCACAATGAGGATTACAGTTGGTCACAAATGATGTGCTTGTTTATGTGTTGTGCTTGTAGTAGTAGTGTTAGCTTGTGTGCTATTTGATTGTTATTATTTACACTGTTTCTAAACAACTCCTAACTGATCAGAAAAAGATACTGGAATATGTTGTTTCTTTACACATATGTTGGATTATGTAATTGGTTTGTCTTTTTTATTGGTTTGTCATGACAAACCAATTACATAATCCAACATATGTGTAAAGAAACAACATATTCCAGTTAACGGTATATTTTTTTAATGATTCTTTACGGCGAAATCAATACTTCCATTTGTATAAATTGCATTAAGCGGACCTTAGTATTGCTGCCTGGCTGAGGGGCTTGTTGCGGCTCATGTGCATGCGCACGCTCGGCCAATCAGAGCAACGCGGAAGGGCTTGTTGCTTACCGAAAGTATTCACGCGGTTGGGGCTCCTTTTGCACAAATTACTGCATCAATACAGCTAAATATATACTTTTCCACGATATTCTAATTTATTGAGCTGCACCTGTACATCACTGTGCTCAGGAGGCAAAACGATGTCTAACATGCCTGCCATGTATCACAAACGGTACTGTATTTGCAAATCTGGTATGTCATAAATGTATAGATGTAGCAGTACTGTCTATCTGTATGTCATGTATCAAGTTTCAAGTTCAAGTTTCTTTAATAGTTGTCATACAGAAGTACAGAATACTTTTATACAAAATGCTTCTTTCTGTTACGCTCCAGAGACTGTGCTAGACAAAAGATAAGTGAAATAAAATAGTATAGCATGTAAAAAAAAATAGAAGTAAAAATAGAAGTCACGTACGTAGACACAGTGTAAGGGCCATATGAGTGTTTTGATTATGTCGGTAGCTTCTCCGATATATATATATATATATTTTGTAATTGTGTTTAGTTTAAGGCACAATTAGGCGCCGGTGTGTAGAGGCCAAGGCCGACTTGTTGGATTTGTATTGCTAGAATATTAGAATTAATTTTGTCTAGAATAGTGTCTTATTTATGTTTGAACACTAGAGGGCTCACCGCCTCCATTATAGCCAGCTGGAAGTCATGAGATTACTTGAATGTAATTCAAGCATACCTTTAGGAGTTGAACATGAAGTAGTATTTTAACTTTGGGTGGAATAAAGTTTTAGAAACATTTGGGATGAATACACCTTTAAAGCTATTTGTGGGAATACACATACAAAAATAAAAACGAAAGAATGGAAAAACATGCAGAACTGATCGCTAATGCTGTCACGTCCCTGATGAAGATGAACAGGAGCACTTGGATTGGCAAGGTATTGTATTGGAGCGGACCCACAACAGGATGAAGGATGACAGGATGGGTCAAGCGCAGATGACATTTCAATGGCAACCCCCCCAAAGGAATGCGTGTGTGCTGCCCATCTCACATGTGTTACAAATAAAGACTTCATAGTCCCATTTCATTCATTTATTCATTCAAACGATTTGGGGTTATAAGCTTTAAAAGGATTTGGGGAAGACACCATAACACAATTGGGTATTCGAACCTTTAAAACCATTTGGGTGGAATACACCTTTAAAATGATTCGGGAAGACACATTTGGGTATTAGAACCTTTAAAACCATTTGGGTGGAATACACCTTTAAAATGATTCAGGAAGACACATTTGGGTATTAGAACCTTTAAGACCATTTGGGTGGAATACACCTTTAAAATGATTCGGGAAGACACATTTGGGTATTAGAACCTTTAAAACCATTTGGGTGGAATACACCTTTAAAATGATTCTGGAAGACACATTTGGGTATTAGAACCTTTAAAACCATTTGGGTGGAATACACCTTTAAAATGATTCGGGAAGACACATTTGGGTATTAGAACCTTTAAAACCATTTGGGTGGAATACACCTTTAAAATTATTCGGGAAGACACATTTTGGTATTAGAACCTTTAAAACCATTTGGGTGGAATACACCTTTAAAATGATTCGGGAAGACACATTTTGGTATTAGAACCTTTAAAACCATTTGGGTGGAATACACCTTTAACTGTCCTGCTACTGTTGCATCACTGTGATGTACTGTCCTGCTAACCATTTGGGTGGAATACACCTTTAACTGTCCTGCGACTGTACACCTACTGTACTGCTACTGTACACCTACTGTACTGCTACTGTACACCTACTGTACTGCTACTGTACACACCTCCTGCACATTGTGATGGGGCTGTCCTGCTAACCATTTGGGTGGAATACACCTTTAACTGTCCTGCTACTGTTGCATCACTGTGATCCACTGTACTGCTACTGTATTATAACCTTTAAAACAATTTGGGTGGAATACACCTTTAAAATCAATCGATTTGGGTTATAACCTTTAACACTATTTGGGTGGAATACACCTTTAACTGTCCTGCAGCCATTTTACCACTGTACTGTACAGTCCTGCTACATCACTGTCCTGCTAACCATTTGGGTGGAATACACCTTTAACTGTCCTGCTACATCACTGTGATGTACTGTCCTGCTACATCACTGTAATGTACTGTCCTGCTACATCACTGTCCTGCTACATCACTGTGATGTACTGTCCTGCTACATCACTGTCCTGCTACATCACTGTGATGTACTGTCCTGCTACATCACTGTCCTGCTACATCACTGTGATGTATTGTCCTGCTACATCACTGTGATGCTAGATCACTGTCCTGCTACATCACTGTGATGTACTGTCCTGCTACATCACTGTCCTGCTACATCACTGTGATGTACTGTCCTGCTACATCACTGCCCTGCTACATCACTGTGATGTACTGTCCTGCTACATCACTGTCCTGCTACATCACTGTGATGTACTGTCCTGCTACATCACTGTCCTGCTACATCACTGTCCTGCTACATCACTGTGATGTACTGTCCTGCTACATCACTGTCCTGCTACATCACTGTCTTGCTACATCACTGTCCTGCTACATCACTGTGATGTACTGTCCTGCTACATCACTGTCCTGCTACATCACTGTCCTGCTACATCACTGTGATGCTACATCACTGTCCTGCTACATCACTGTGATGTACTGTCCTGCTACATTACTGTCCTGCTACATCACTGTCCTGCTACATCACTGTCCTGCTACATCACTGTGATGCTACATCAGTGTCCTGCTACATCACTGTGATGTACTGTCCTGCTACATCACTGTCCTGCTACATCACTGTCCTGCTACATCATTGTGATCCACTGTCCTGCTACTGTTGCATCACTGTCCTGCACAGTACAGGACACAAAATGATTTAACTGCCTCTCTCTTTCATTGTTATTTTTTCTCATTTTAAGGTGTTAGTATTTATCTCCACTCTTTTCCTTTTTCTGATGTTTCCTACATAAGTTAGTAGAAGGTTCAAATGAATATATCAATGAAGGTATATTTTTCATTTTTCACACTATTGTTAGTACATTAATGGGAAGGCGCAAGACCAAAAGCGACATTCTATTGAATTAGAATGAAAGTTTTAGATCCTATGGCAATTAGCATAGGAAGAGTAGGGGCGCGTTCACACCTACTCTGTTTGGTCCACTTTAAGTGGACCATGGTCCCTTTAAGTGGACCATGGTCCCTTTAGATCGATAGTCCGTTTGGTTTGTACAGGTATGAACGCAAACCGAACTATAATGAGGACCAAACAACCGAACCATGGTTCTCTTGAAAAGTTGGGACTCGGTTCGTTTCAATCGAACTATAGTACCTAATCCAGGAAGCAAAGTAGCCTACTCCTCTCTAGACTGGCGCCGCACGCGGACAGTCTCTCTCTTCCTCCCTCTCTCTCTCTCCTCTCTAGACGCAGTCTCTCTCTTCCTCTCTCTCTCTCTACTCTAGACTCGCGCCGCGCGCGGACACCCCAACTTTCTCCTGCGTGAGGACATTCGCGGACATTCTCTCAGATAAAAAAAAATAAAAAATATACTCTCTCTCTCTCTCTCTCTCTCTCTCTCTCTCTCTCTCTCTCTCTCTCTCTCTCTCTCTCTCTCTCTCTCTCTCTCTCTCTCTCTCTCTCTAGTCGACTAGCTCCGTGCTCATAATAGTATCTCTCTCATTACGCTGCCGGCAACTGATTACGTTTGTGGGTGCTATAGTCCAATGCAATAGATGCGACAGCATGTCCTTTATTTACAAATTAGATCCGCACCAAACAGGGTAGTGTGAACGCAGACCAAAATTAAACAATGTATCATTTTCACATTTGGTGCGGATCTAATTTGTAAACAAATTAGAAAGTCCGGACTATCCCTGGACTTTCAGATGTGAACACACCCTAGGATTACAAAGCTCAATTTGGGCAATCCGGTGGCTTAAGGGAGGGAGTCATACGCGTAGGATGTGTCTATGGAACACAGTCCTGTATGACTCTCGGTGGGAGGGGGGGAAAGGGGATTTTTATTTGTATATATGTATGTTTTTAAGCTCGGCTCTCAACGGGACCTCAATAGTTGGATGTATATCTATTGTAGCCTCGCACTCCAGAAGCATTACCAACAACGACACAACAACATGTATAGATTATGGCTAGTTTGAATATAATGATCTGGAACACTGGGGGAATAAATAATCAACACAAACGCAAAAGCGTGCTCACACTGATGAAAAAAGAACAGGTTGACGTGGCTCTGCTAAGCGAAACGCACATTCTAGAGAAAGACATAGATACGTTAGCGGACAACACATATCATAACATTAGTCACTCTTCCTTTGGAACGAGAACTCGGCGTGTTGCCATAGTCGTTAGACGGAAGTTGAATATTGAATTAAAGGGAGTATGGTCTGATGTAGATGGTCGGATAACTATAGCTAAGATTGTACACAAGAACAGGAAAATAGCGTTGGTAGCGGTATACGCCCCAAATTTGTACGAAGTGGGTTTCTTCACTACACTAACCAAAGCAATGTTAGACCTTCCCGATTACTCATTTATAATAGGTGCGGATTTTAATGCCATTTGGAATCCAAGGATGGACAAATCTAACCTCGCCTTTTCCAGCGAACAAAAGAATTCATCTAATGCATTAAAGGATTGGTCGAAGATTACAGGTGTAAATGACTTAACCCCACGACCCGAAAGTACTCGATCTGCGAGACATAACACATTATCCAGAATAGACTATGTCTTTGCATCCCCGAGACTATTTGATAACTATGAAGTGGAAATGATACCTAATGCATTATCAGATCACTGTTATTTACTCCTAAAAGGAACATTTGGTATACTATCTTCCCGAGCCCCAAGATGGCGATTTAACTCGATGCTGCTTAATAACAAGGAATTCATTACACAACTCAAAGAAGCTCTTACAGTATTCCTACGGGAGAATGCAAACTCGGTGCAGGACCCCAGAATAATATGGATGTCGGTAAAGGGAACGATCAAGGATTTCACTGATAGCTTTTCCTCCAAAATGCGCAAGAATCGATGCTCAAAACTGGCTGAACTGGAAACGCTTTACTCAACGTTATTTAATTCTTTACAATACAACAACTCAATTGGACTGGAAAATCAAGTTAATGTACTAAAAAAAGAGATCAATGCCATATACAGACAACAATCGGAAATACAAATACGTAGCACAAGACAACAGCAGTACTCTCAAGGTTCTAAACCAAGTCACATATTAGCCATGCGATTAAGAATTAATGCAAAATTTGCAGATATAACTACCATTAGAGCACAACAAGTACTTGTTACAGACCCTCAAAAAATAAACGCGACATTCAAAGAATTCTACTCCAACTTATATAAATCAGAAACGACCTTCGATCAAAACAAAATGGACACATATCTTAATCAAATTAATCTCCCTAAACTTTCAGAGGATGACGCTAAACAGTTAGAAACACCGATCACACTAGAGGAACTCAAGAAGGCCATATACGAAATGCAAAGTGGTAAGGCTCCTGGAAGAGACGGTATCCCACCAGAAATGTACCTCTCTTGTTGGGACATAATTGGACCCCTATTACTAAATATGATTTTATACTCAGTCAAGGAGGGGAACTTCCATAAGAACGACAATATTGCACTCATAACAGTCCTCCTTAAAAAAGACAAAGACCCCACCGAGTGCGGTAGTTACAGACCCTTAAGCCTCCTCGGAACCGATATCAAACTGTACTCTAAGGTATTAGCCATCAGATTACAAAAGCATATGACGTCTTTAGTTCATCCGGACCAAACTGGCTTCATAAGAGGCCGCTTGATCACTGATAACATAAGACGATTACTGCACGTACTAGATGCCGACAAGGACGACACCATACCTAAGGCGATGCTGTCCCTGGATGCAATGAAAGCTTTTGACAGGCTGGAATGGTCGTATCTATGGGCAGTATTAGAGAGGATGGGGTTAGGTAAAGGTTTCATTGATATGATTAAAGTAGTATACAAAGACCCATCGGCCATGATTACAACAGGTATAATCACCTCCGGAATCTTTCCGGTATCACGCTCAGCTAGACAGGGTTGCCCTCTTAGTCCCGGACAATTCGATCTATCATTAGAGCCTTTAGCACAATATATAAGACAATCCCAATCCATAGAACCAATCGTAATCAAGGGCACACAACATAAAATTAGTTTATATGCGGACGACGTAATACTGTTCATGCAAAACCCCAACACCACATTGCCTCATCTGCTCAAGTTGATTGAGAACTTTGGAGATTTATCGGGATTTAAGATAAATTGGCCGAAGTCGGCTTTCCTTCCACTTAACGCCCCTGCAAAAAAAGATATAACCCTCCCAGAAGAGATACCTATGGTAAAACACTTTAGATGTTTGGGAGTGAAAATATTCCCCACCATAAGACAAACGGTGAAGCACAATTACACAAAAATCCAAAACAAAATCAAAGACGACCTTGATAGGTGGGCAAAACTTAAAAACTCAGTACAGGCACGGATATCAATAGTTAAGATGGACGTACTACCTAGAATCAACTTCTTCAGCTCAATGCTACCGTTACCCCCTCCAGAGGGTTACTGGAAAAAATTACACTCCTCCACATACAAATTTATTTGGAATAACAAACCACCACGTATAAAAAGATCCACCGCACAGAGAAATAAAGCAGACGGTGGTATGGCATTTCCAGATTTTTTCCACTATTTTAAGGCGTACACTTTAAGACCATTGACAACATGGTTTGATCCCCAAGCATTAGTATCCTGGAGAAAATTAGAAGAAAATATAGTAGCCCCACATAGACTGAAGGACATAGCATACACTAAACTATCAATTAAGCATTGCGAACGGAAATTTGGCCCCATAATTACTCATGCGATCCGGATATGGCGTGAAACACAAAAAAAAAATCCTAACCCACATAAATGGCATAATCATACTCCCTTATTCAATAACAATGCACTCTTGATTTGAAAACGACCTATAAGATTCCCTATATGGGAAAAGCAAGGCATACACTCATTAGGGGATGTTTTTAACAAACAGGGTTTTTGTAGTTATGAAGAAATACGCAAAAAATTTAATCTCACCAAGTCCACACATCTTTTTTACATACAGTTATTGTTATGTTTGAAGTCTCAAGGTGTTCCATTAAAGATACCAAAATGAACACCACAGATACCACAAATTATTCTATGAAAGAGAGACATCGAGAGGTTTTGTTTCAGATTTTTATCATCAATTACTAACATCCTCGTATGAAACCCTCCACCTAGACTCCGTCTGGAGGAGGGATATACCAGACCTGGAAAGTGATTTTGATTGGCAAGAAGCCTGGGCAAATGTTCGACTCACATCAAGGAACCCGGACCATCAACAAATCAATCTTAACTATATTCACAGGACATACTTGACTCCTATAAGACTGAAAAAAATGGGTCTTATACAAGACTCCAAATGCTCCTTATGTACAAATGGGGATGAGGGGACATTTATGCACATGTACTGGGACTGCCCACCAGTTAAGATATTCTGGAAAGAGGTGACCCAGCAATTATCAAATCTCTTAACTTGGAATATACCTGTACACCCCTCTGTATTACTGCTGAATAATGTTTTTGAGTGTGCAGTACATCCACAGCTAAAGAGATTGGTTTTATCGGGTATCACAGTGGCTAAAAAGCTGATAGCATCACGATGGTTCCAACCGGAAAAAATTTGCCGAAAGGTCTGGATTATTACATATCTCGATGGGATCTACCAAGAAATATCTACAGCAAGAATTTTGGGTCTCAATGAATCCAAAATGACATTGTGGTTAGAAGTGGTGGAGAAAATAAAAGATAGCATATAATGGTAGTGTCTGGTTAGGAGCGAGGGATAATGGATGGATTATCCAATGGGGGGTCCGGGAGGGGGGGGTACGAGCTAGAGCATATGTGTGTAGGTTTTTAGATAACAGGTATTAAGGGTATATCCTGTATAAGACAATTAACTAAATGGTGATTTCATTGGATGTGCACTGTCAACTAATGCTTGTATATCTTATCGTGTGTTGTCATGTTTGTTTATGTGTTTGTTTAAAAAATTATAAAAAAATAAAATACAAAAAAATAGAGACGTTTGGCCAATTGAGACACCCTCAGCACCACCCATCATCCTGCCCTCAGCACCACCCCTCATCCTACCCTCAGCACCGCCCCTCATCCTGCCTTCAGCACCACCCCTCATCCTGCCCTCAGCACCACCCCTCATCCTGCCCTCAGCACCGCCCCTCATCCTGCCCTCAGCACCGCCCCTCATCCTGCCCTCAGCACCACCCCTCATCCTGCCCTCAGCACCACCCCTCATCCTGCCCTCAGCACTGCCCCTCATCCTGCCCTCAGCACCGCCCCTCAGCACCGCCCCTCATCCTGCCCTCAGCACCGCCCCTCATCCTGCCCTCAGCACCGCCCCTCATCCTGCCCTCAGCACCGCCCCTCATCCTGCCCTCAGCACCGCCCCTCATCCTGCCCTCAGCACCACCCCTCATCCTGCCCTCAGCACCGCCCCTCATCCTGCCCTCAGCACCGCCCCTCATCCTGCCCTCAGCACCGCCCTTATCCTACCCTCAGTACCACCCCTCATCCTGCCCTCAGCACCACCCCTCAGCACCACCCCTCATCCTGCCCTCAGCACCGCCCCTCATCCTGCCCTCAGCACCACCCCTCAGCACCGCCCCTCATCCTGCCCTCAGCACCACCCCTCAGCACCGCCCCTCAGCACCGCCCTTATCCTACCCTCAGCACCACCCCTCAGCACCACCCCTCATCCTGCCCTCAGCACCGCCCCTCATCCTGCCCTCAGCACCGCCCCTCAGCACCGCCCCTCATCCTGGGCCCTATTCCCCGTACCTGGTTCAACTAAGTCGATCAAGAGTCCCATTATCCAGATTCAGTTAACCCGATGTTTGAAGCCGGGATTTTCCTGTTCCTCGAAGGTGGATTCAGTCTCGTTAACTCGAACCAGACTTGAGACCCAGGATAAGTGCGCGCGGCCGCTTCAGTTGAAAAGCCAGCACTTATCGATAGCAGAGATCCTGATTTTCTAACGGCATTGATTGATTAATTGATTTAAAACTTTATTACAAGATTGCAGTACGGCTCAATCGCCTCGCCGACAAGTTAAATGCGTTATCTATAGGCTAATTTCAAGTCCCTCATTACCTCAATCAATCAGATTATATTTCTTTAAACTTGCCTGCTGGCAGTAGGTTTATGGATTGAATAATCAAATGAGATCTTGCTAGCGAAAATAATTAGTTAAACTGTTATCCAGAATAAGGATACGGCTCTCTTACCCATTGATTGATGTATGGTGGATCTTTTAGTTATCTCCACTGTGGTGTAACGGTTTCTGCTTTTGACTTTCACGCAGACGGCCCGGGTTCGAATCCTAGTCTCTCCTTCTTTTTGCAATGTAGGAATAATTCAATTTGGTGCACGTTGAGAGCTATATAAAGAATGACATCCTCAATGCATGTAGATTTATAATATTTTAACTTAAAACTAGGCTACTTTTGCGTATAATCATTAATATTATATTCCAAAAAATTATATTAGAAACGTGGGGTTTCGAACACCGGTCGCCCGGTTGCCAGGATTGAGCACTACCGCTGCGCCACTGTGCCAGACGCGATAGATTCATTGTTTATCCAAGACCATCAATGGACAAGAGACCCGTGTTTAGAATATTTTTTCTTTTGAATGAAGTTTTATCTCTTTATTCTCAAATGCATTAATGTGACGTCAACGGCTCATTCAATTTCTCAAATCCGTCAAACAGCGCATCTCATCAGACATTTTAATCCCAGTTACAATATCACACAAAAACCACAATCCCCGCATAGACACTTCAATTTTATGCTTGAATGAAACACAATCCCGGGCGCTCCGTTAAGCAAATCTACAGCGGAGGAGAATATATGAAACTAATCAGAGCCAAACGGCCGATAGGTTTCATTCATTAAAAATATCCCCGCGGGATTCACATTTGCAATGCTGCGCGTTGTTAAAATAACCACATAATGTGTACATCACACCTAGCGAGCGCCACGGTATATATAACGTGCATTATTTAGGACAAAGTGAATTTAGTATCAGCATTTTGGGTCTATTTTACATTTCAAAAGCCCCCTCTGGAAGAATGGAGCACAAAAACGTAATTCAGAATGGTATAATGCAGATCCTAGACTGTGAGAATCATTTCAGGAAGCGAGCTGTCACTTCTTTGCGGGGGCGTGGCCATGGTTCATCCGGCTAACTGAAGTTAACCCTGCTCCCGACCAGGCTCAAACTTTTTGAGTGAGCAGCTCAAGTACCTGGGGGTCCACATCTCAGAGGACCTGACATGGTCAACACACATAGAAACAGTAGTAAAGAAGGCGAAACAGCGTCTCTACCACCTGAGACAGTTAAGGAAGTTCAGAGTATCGGGGAAGATACTCCAGTCCTTCTACTCAGGAGCTGTAGAGAGCATCCTGACCGGAAACATCACTGCCTGGTATGGAAACAGCACGGCACAGGACAAGAAGGCCCTACAGAGAGTGGTGCGCTCAGCCGAGCGTACCACGGGTATTGCACTACCCCCCCTGCAGGTTCTATACAACAAGAGGTGCAAATCCAGAGCCTGCAGGATAATGAAAGACCCTCACCACCCCAATAACAGCCTGTTTCAGCTGCTGAGGTCAGGCAGACGCCTGCGAACCCCAGCTACTAGGACAGAGCGGCTTAGGCTCAGCTTCTTCCCCCAGGCCATCAGAGCCATGAACAATGAACATTGAGTGCTCAGAACATTGAACTGTCCACACACAAGCACACATGAACACACACACGACACGCACACTGTGCACGCTCACACACGAGCAGCCACTTAACACTTTAACATGAGCGGGCACACACTCATGTCGCACACACGCACACTTATGGCCAAAGGAAAGGACACTTTAAATTAGAATAACAGGAACAGTGTATTGCACTACCAAAGCTAACTAGCATGTCCCACATGCTCTGTAAATAACTATGTACAGATACCGAGAAAATTTTTGTCACTCCATGTTACCTGCTACCTGTTACTGCACAATGTTGTTTTCTTCTTTTGATTCTATTATATGTACCACTGTATTGCACATCGTTGCGGGCAAGACCACCCGCATTTCATTGTATACCTGTATGCCGTGACAATTAAAACTCTTGACTTGACTTGACTTGACTTTGTTCTGTTGTCATGGTGATTTAGACAATCAAGCTTCGGGGAATGGGAAGGTCCGGCTTAAGTCAGGCTTGACCGAAAGTTATCCGGCTAACTCAGTTATCCAGGTACGGGGAACGGGGCCATGCCCTCAGCACCACCCCTCAGCACCGCCCCTCATCCTACCCTCAGCACCGCCCTTATCCTACCCTCAGTACCACCCCTCATCCTGCCCTCAGCACCGCCCCTCATCCTGCCCTCAGCACCGCCCCTCATCCCCCTGGCAGCCGCGGACCCGCGTCCACACATCACAACACATTTCATTCCACTTGCATGATTTATGAACCGCTCATATTTAATATCTCTACTCACTCCAGACATCTACGGGTTGACAGATGCCCACGGCAAATAGATAGAGGCTCTGCAGCCCCATGAATCAAATCTCTAACCTGTCTGGGCGCATTAGGAGACGGCTCCGATAGCGGAGGCACACTGAAGAGACACGAGGAACGAGCACACGGCCCTGAAGGACAATGTGTGGAAGAGTCTCTGTTCCAGTCCGCTCCCCCGCACACATGCTGCACATCAGCACCCCCCGCACACATGCTGCACATCAGCACCCCTCGTCCAGCGCCTCGATTCGCCAAAGCACAATACTCATTAACGTCTCGACCATTTAACATAGCTATGTTATGCGAGCCAGACGGTTGCCTCATATTATGATGGTACGTCTCTGCGTAGGTGAACCGAGGAGGAGAGCGCTTTGAGGCCTGCGATGAAACACTCGCTACCGAGGCTCTGCGATCAAACGGAATCAATAGGCTGTGATCAGGCCGGTCTGAGGCTCCTCACTCTCGTCTCTCCAGCAGCAGCAGCCGAGCAGATCCCTTCTGAATTACTCGCCGGAATGTGAAGTTTCTTGCTAAAGGTATGAACGTGATAAAACACTCGCGCTGACTCTCATCATCAGCTCCTTGTCTGAGCGATGAGTGGGAGTTAGTGTTGTAATGTATTGATCTCAGCGAAGTAGAACAGTTTATGTTGAAGGTCAAACACATAGAAGACATATCTCTCTGAATATACCTGCATATAATCCTCCTATATGCCTACTTAAACACCTGCATACAACCCACATAACTCTATGATAGCTAGCTAGCTATACAATAATGCTGTATATAACATATACATAGAATCTTTATTTCCATATATATCTATCCACATCTGTCTGTACATACCTGCATAATACTTTTTACATATCTGTAGACTATATCTATATCTGTACATATCCCTTACCTACTCCTACTAGTTATGCTGCTGACCAGTATGACTACTAACATAGTGTCTTATAAATTGTTTATTAGCTTCAACATTGGATGCTACAGTATTCCGTTTTCTTTGAGTTATTTTGGTCTTTTTACTTTGCTCCCATATTATCCCAATTACACCAATTCCCTTCCTGGTCTTTGCGCTGCCCTACTGTCGGTCTGGGGAGGGTGTAGACTACCACACACTGCCCTACTGTCGGTCTGGGGAGGGTGTAGACTACCACATGCTGCCCTAATGTCTGTCTGAGGAGGGTGTAGACTACCACATGCTACCCTACTGTCGGTCTGGGGAGGGTGTAGACTACCACACACTGCCCTACTGTCGGTCTGGGGAGGGTGTAGACTACCACATGCTGCCCTAATGTCTGTCTGGGGAGGGTGTAGACTACCACATGCTGCCCTACTGTCGGTCTGGGGAGGGTGTAGACTACCACATTCTGCCCTACTGTCGGTCTGAAGAGGGTGTAGACTACCACATGCTGCCCTACTGTCGGTCTGGGGAGGGTGTAGACTACCACATGCTGCCCTACTGTCAGTCTGGGGAGGGTGTAGACTACCACACGCTGCCCTACTGTCGGTCTGGGGAGGGTGTAGACTACCACATGCTGCCCTACTGTCAGTCTGGGGAGGGTGTAGACTACCACATGCTGCCCTACTGTCGGTCTGGGGAGGGTGTAGACTACCACACACTGCCCTACTGTCGGTCTGGGGAGGGTGTAGACTACCACACGCTGCCCTACTGTCGGTCTGGGGAGGGTGTAGACTACCACATGCTGCCCTACTGTCAGTCTGGGGAGGGTGTAGACTACCACATGCTGCCCTACTGTCGGTCTGGGGAGGGTGTAGACTACCACATGCTGCCCTACTGTCAGTCTGGGGAGGGTGTAGACTACCACATGCTGCCTTACTGTCGGTCTGGGGAGGGTGTAGACTACCACATGCTGCCCTACTGTCAGTCTGGGGAGGGTGTAGACTACCACACACTGCCCTACTGTCAGTCTGGGGAGGGTGTGTAGACTACCACACACTGCCCTACTGTCAGTCTGGGGAGGGTGTAGACTACCACACACTGCCCTACTGTCAGTCTGGGGAGGGTGTAGACTACCACACGCTGCCCTACTGTCAGTCTGGGGAGGGTGTAGACTACCACACACAGGCAGTCCCACACCTGTAACCCTAAATAAACGTCCCCCGAACCAAAGCAAGCTTCTTTCCAGTGACACAGCGTAATGCACTGTGGGACTCATTAAAAACAATAACCAACTCGCAGCTATACTCTCTTGACAACGGAGACCACTTCACTGAGAAAAAAAAACATTGGGAGAATTCAATGAGAGCAATTCACCCAGGGAGTAAGGACCACTGAGTCATTCACCAGTATGAATATATTAATAGACAGTTAAGAAAAATAAAATTGTTTCAAATGAAACACTCGCTCTGTGCTCACAGCGCTTTTGTTGCGCAACCTTGTACACAGTTAAGTCTATAGTCTATATAGGCTACTGGACATTTTAAGACCCCTATTGGTGAGCTGACTTAGGCGGCATGGTGGTGTAGTGGTTAACACTGTTGCCTCACAGCTAGAAGGTCCAGGGTTCGATTCCCACTTGGGGACCAGGTTTCCGCATTGCCAGGTACCCAGGTACCCAGGTGGGGTATCTCCCGGGCCTTTCTGTGTGGAGTTAGCATGTTCTCCCCGTGCTCGCAAGGGTTTCCCCTCCCGATAAGATAAACCCAATGGAAAAACATGCACAACAGATCGCTAATGCTGTCACGTCCCTGACGAAGACGAACAGGAGCACTTGGATTGGTCCCCGGGGCGCGGCCCCTTGCCACAGCCCTTATCTGCTCCTGGCTGCCCTTGGGGGGAAGGACGATGGGATGGGTCAAACGCAGAGACTAAATTTCATCTGCAACCCAAAACAATTGCGTGTGTGTGTTCCTGTGTGTGCTGCCCATCGCATGTGTGTGTCACTGCGTGATAAATAAAGACTTCTTCTTCTTCCTTATACTACATCATTATTGGAATGGAATTTTTTAACCTATAACCCGTTCTAGTGACTGGCTGGTCCTTAAGGTCCCCTGAGTTTGCTCAGAACAGGGTAAATCTGCATTTTGCTATGATGCCCCTCTAGCTCATGGAATGAAATCCCAACAGTCCTTAACGCTTGAGATTCTGAGTTTAAATAAAGGTTTTAAATTAAATAAAGAAATGTGTCTGAAAAATGCCTGTGTTCATTCATACTGTCTGCATACTCCATGTACAGTATACTCTGTGTGTAGTGGTGGTGACAGGGTTATGTGTGTGTGTGTGTGTGTGTGGGGGGGGGGGGGGGCAGCAACAGACATCCAGTGTAGAGATTGTGATGAACTGGGTGATCTGCTTCAGGTCAGGGGCAGCACACATGTATGACCTATGTAGGAGCAGGGAGGTGTATGTCACTTTGTCACCAGTGGTAGTGGGTGTGTCTGTCTGGAGGTGTGGGTGGGTCACCTGGGAAGAAGGGTAATTAAGAGCACCTGTGCCTAGGAACCACAGTGTTTGTTTGTTACAGAGAGAGGGTGAGGCAGGGTGCCTATATTTCTGTTGACCGCGCTACGTTGTCCTTGACGACCAGTTGAACTTCTCCGCTCACATCGCAGCGACAGCCAGAACCTGCAGATTCCTCCTGAGCAACGCCAGAAGGATCCGCCCCTTCCTGACAAAAGAAGCCACCCAACTCCTCGTCCAATCAACAGTCATCTCCCGCCTCGACTACTGCAACGCACTGCTTGCTGGCCTTCCGACCACTGCCACCAAGCCCCTTCAACTCATTCAGAATGCAGCGGCCCGCCTGATCTCAAACCTACCGGTATCAGCCCATGTCACCCCACTTCTCAGGGACCTGCACTGGCTCCCCATGGCCGCTCGAATCCGCTTCAAGGCCCTCCCGCCTACCTCCGGTCAATGGTCTCTAACTACACACTCTCAAGACCCCTACGCTCTGCATTTTCTGGCCGCCTCAGACCTACTCCTATCCAAGCTCCGGGGGGGTCATCAAAGCGAAGTCGCCTATTCTCGGTCCTTGCCCCACAATGGTGGAACGAACTTCCCACCACAGTTAGGACAGCCGAAACCCGTCCAATCTTTCGCCGTCGACTAAAGACGCACTTCTTCAATCATTATCTGAAATGAAAAGATTCAATAAAGTCTAACCCTAACTAACCTTACTGTCATGCACTTGTCCTAATATACTAACCTACACTGTAGCACTCAACACTTTGATGAACATTGTTACTCAGCTGATAGAGTTGTACCCTTCCTGCTGTCTTGTTGTACAAAACTTGTAAGTCGCTTTGCATAAAGCTAAATGACAAAATGTAAATGTATATCATCTGCAAGAGCATGTAACCGAAGGCTCAAATAAACACCCTTGAACTGCAGCTACGGACTCCGGCTCATTCATTGGACTCGCGTGTCGGACAGATCTCCCTGCCCAAGCCCTCTCAGCGGCTTTTAGTTGTCACTTTTAAATAGTCGCTTTACAACCTATGTCATTCTTAAAGGGGAAGGTCCGAATTTTGGACCCCTAGCACCATTTCCTATGCACCAATGATGCTGTTGATCGATGGAGTCCTCTCTCTGCTCAATCCATGCTGTTCTTCGTACTGGATACCCCACAGCTCCAGCTAGTTAGCCATAAGCTCCAGCTAGTTAGCCATTAGCTCCAGCTAGTTAGCCATTAGCTCCAGCTAGTTAGCCACAAAGCTAATGGGGCCACGCGCCAGTCTGTACGAGGCCTGAAACCTACTCAACAGTGCACCCAAAGGAAGGCTTGTTTGTTTTTTTGGAGTGTGATTAGGTGCTTTTTTTTCTTTTTTACAGAAGCACCATTAACTTTACATTTGTTTTGTGGCAAACTAAGGAGCTGAGGAGGAGCAGGGTATCCAGTATGAAGCACAGCATGGATTGTGCTGAGAAATTATTCTACCCTTCAGCAACAGTTATGGCACCTTGTGTATACGGTTTACTTTTACTCTTCCTCATAGTATATCAGATTCAAATTTGTTATTGTCTATTATGTATTGTAATGTATAATATAATTGATAGGGCATACAGACCCTCATCTGCACTGTTTATTTTTCCTCATATTTTATATTGAGAACTATTTTTGATCTATGTCTTTCTACTATTACCCTGCCCATACATGTACCTCCCCTCCCCCTTATGCTGCAATGATGCCCGCATTTCCCCATGGGGATCAATAAAGGAATATCTTATCTTGTCATTAGTGTGTAGGAAACAGGGCTAGGGGTCCAAAATCCAACATACACTTTAATGTAGTTCATATTGTGATGTGACCAACTGGTATTCCTATTAGAACTTTCTCTCTCAAACACACACCTGAACCAGAAGTGTGTAGAAGATGATGACATCCATGCTTATCATTCCAACACAAGTATCTGGTGGTCACGCCCTCCTAGCTTTGACTCTGTGCCACAGTCTTTAAGGCTACGTTCACACTGCAAGCCTTAGTGATCAATTCAGTGGTCAGATCTGATTTATTTTGTTTGTCTGTTCACATTCGTTTTTAAATGTGGCCAATATCAGATTCCAGTGTGAACTGGTCACGCTCCTGAACTGACCCTCATGCATGAAGGAACAATAACGAAGATGGATTTAAACATGGACACTGAAGTCACATTTTACGAGGCCAGCTAATGCGTGAGCAGATGATAATGGGGGTGAGGAGGAGGTGAAAAAGACATTTATTTATTTAGCTTGTGTCCCCTCAAGTTTTGCTTGTACAGAAGTATTGCCCCAAATACTTATACAGTACACTGTCCCTCCACTGACCACCTCCATCACAGCTGTCTTTCATGTTTCTATACACAGAGTGACTCCTTCCAGCGCAGAATTGTGATAAATATCAACCTATAGGTCCTAGAGTGATGTTGCATGAATTCTGAGACGACTGTTCAGACTGAGGTCGCATTACAAAATGTTTGAATTAAATCAGACCTGTGTCTGATTTAGGACCACATTATGAAAGTGGTCCAAATCAGATTTGAAAAGATATGATTCCATGTGATTTGTGCTGTTCACACTGTCATGAAAGAATCAGATCTAAGTCACATGTGAGTAAAAATAAGTCAGATTTGGCCAAACTTTCGCCTGCAGTGTGAACATAGCCATAGAGAAGGAGTGATGTGCGACAACTTGGCATTTACAGTGTTTAGTGTTGGACAGGGAAAGTAGAACAAATCAAGGATAATAGCATTCCAGCCAACAGCTAATGGATCTAAACAACGTCACAGACGCCCTTTTCAGAGAGCATGTTATTGTATTACCAGCTGCTGTCCCGTGAAAACCTTGTAACTGCAACTAGACTATACCACTGTATATATTTAGTTCTTTAGGCTATTTTGATTTAAGGTTGCATGGTAGCCTACTTTAAGTGCTACCGTAGTCCATGGAACCCACCCAAAACCTGCCCTTCCAAAAAGCTTTGTCAATCGGATAATAATGTGTGTTTTTTTATTCATTCATGAAATTGTATATTTTTTTTTATTAAAATGTTTTATTCTAATGCGAGTTCCGACAGAAGGGATAGACCAAGGCCATTTTCTCTCAAATGAAGCACAGTTTCGATTCAATACAAATATTAACATATTTTCCTTGAAATAATTTGCTACACACATTTCACTACAAGTCCATTGTATTTTCCCTTTATCTTTTTGATATGATATGATGATGAACTCTTAAGGGGGCGGCCATGACTTCTGAAAACTAAGTGGACGTGATGGCCCCAAAAAACACCACTGTAACAACATAGGCAAGACTTCGGGATGATATTTTCTTAACTTTTGTAAACGGAGCAAACATTTTTGCAAAGGCAAAAGGGTATCTATCTATCCACCCTGCCATCCAGTGGGTTGCAGCACCGTGGACAGAGACAGCATCACATCCAGTGGGGTTAAGCACCGTGGACAGCGACAGCATCACATCCAGTGGGGTTAAGCACCGTGGACAGCGACAGCATCACACCCAGTGGGGTTAAGCACCATGGACAGCGACAGCATCACATCCAGTGGGGTTAAGCACCGTGGACAGCGACAGCATCACATCCAGTGGGTTGCAGCACCGTGGACAGCGACAGCATCACATCCAGTGGGTTGCAGCACCGTGGACAGCGACAGCATCACATCCAGTGGGTTGCAGCACCGTGGACAGCGACAGCATCACACCCAGTGGGGTTAAGCACCGTGGACAGCGACAGCATCACATCCAGTGGGTTCAGCACCGTGGACAGCGACAGCATCACATCCAGTGGGTTTAAGCGCCGTGGACAGCGACAGCATCACAATGAATGAATGAATGAATGAATGAATGAATGAATGAATGAATGAATGAAAACTTTATTTAACAGATTGCAGAATGGGTACTATACAGTACGGCTCAATACATACAGGGGTTAAGCACCGTGGACAGCGACAGCATCACACCCAGTGGGTTTAAGCTCCGTGGACAGCGACAGCATCACAGACCGAGAAGCACCTGGACAGTGAGCAGGTATTTTCTATAGCTAAACAATAAACCGACAAACTTGGACAAATAAAAGACCATCACTTACCGAATTTTCTGTCAGCAAGGGTAGTTGAACAACACAGGCTGAGCGCCAGCACCGGGAGGAGGATGGGACGTAGGGAACCCATACCGCTGATTCTGAAGCCTACTAATCCATTGAAACACCTTTGCTAAAACGGGATCATGTCTTGATGTTGAGATCAAATGTAGACGCGTGGAACATGTAGAGTCTACGAGAGAAAAGTAAACTACGACAGATTAGGTAGGAAACGCGAAGCGATTTTGGTTGCGTTTCTCAAGAGATCAATCGCGACGGGCTTCAGCAGCATCACAAACGGCAACCTTCAGAATGCGCCCCTCCTGAGCTTCTGACGTCACTGGCACACATGGCGAGGAGCCCTTGGTGTCCGGGCGGTGTCGTGCTGTGCCGTGCAACGGAGCCTGAGGAAGGAGGACTGGTCTGGAGAGCTCCCACCGCCTTATTTACCAGTAGGCTGCTAACGATGGACAAGGATAAATTAGGTCACCAGGACACAAGCATCTCGTTTGATTTTTTGTATTAGTAGAATTAAATACAAATGCAATAATAGAATTGTTTTCCTGTTTGGATTTGTATACAATCAAAACAGGAAACAATGCTATTATTTTGAGGGTACTCGACATTTTGTTATGAAGGATGCTATATCTAAGTATATGATATACTGCCACTCAGCTATGGGATAAGGAAGGCTCATAAAAAGTCAATTACATTTTCCTATCAACTGCAAAAAGTGAAAGTTAAGTTATACTTGTGTTATCCCCTTGGGGGAATTTGTCCTCTACGTTTGATGCATACTAATTATTTAGGAGTAGCAGAGTCATCATCAAGGTACACGCCTCTTTATTTTTTTGGAATTAGGTACAGAAACAATAAAAAAAAATTACTCAAATAGTGGGAATGATTTGGTTCCTTTTGGCTAAACTATTTACAGTTCAATGCCTAACAAACGTCAGAGGGCTTATAATTTCAGACAAACATGTACAAAATAAACATGCAAGCCCTCTAAACCCACCACTAGTAACTGTGAAAATATTACTTAACATGAACACTTTCAGTTCCTTTCACGGATAATTCAAGTTAAGCTTGTGGTTATGCACACAATTAACCAAAGTAGTTAGCTAAGGCTGTATGCTTTGTTTACCTTGCTAACCACTTTGGACTTGCACATTCACCAACACAAGTTTACCTTAAAACACACCGTCCAGTCCAACTACAATATTGGATACCACTATTAATTCTTACAGAATAATATTTGAACAAGACGTCATCTTTATGGCATATTTACAGAGTTCACTAGATGGACTATGCACCTGACCTATTTTGCCCACATCTCTCCTGCTTGCCAAACACAAAAATACCAGAATCTACTCGCCAAAATTCGCCGATCACGCCCTCTAGTGGTGCCTGATTTTAACAACTTTATGCATTCACATTATAGTGGTTACAGATATTACATTTAAAAATGACAATCAAATTGTAAATATATGTCCCCTTGTATATAGCTAACCTAACGAGAAATAAATTATATCTTTAACTGAACATATTTACTTCAAGTAAAATACATGAAATTTACCACCTGGCCACATTTTATTAGAACAAAAAAAACAACAATGCTGCATAGAATTGTACAGCGGTCATGCCCTGTATACCCAGTGCTAGAACGAAAATGAATTGCCATGTGACGGACTGAGACAGCAGTTCAAATGGAACAAAAAGGGGTAAGGACTGGAGTTTATTTTGCACGTCATTTTATATATATATAATATATATGGGGGGCAACAGTGGCTTGGGAGGTAGAGCAGTCGTCTGGTAATCCCGATGTTCCCAGGTTCGATTCCCACAACAACAAAAAACTATTGCGACATCAGCGCATTCACTATTTGGGGGTGATAGTGGCTCAGGAGGTAGAGTGGTCGACTGGTAATCAGAAGGTTCTCAGTTAAATTCCAGCTCCGCCCGGCAGCGTATCAAAGTGCCCAGGTCGGCATGGTTGCCTCCACCGTCGGTGTGTGAAGGTGTGAGTGAATGGGTCAAATGTGAGGAACAAATGATAAAAGCGCTATATAAATGCAGCCATTTACCATTTATATATACACACACAGGTATCAAATGGCATGTGAACAGGGGTCAAATGTCACCACTCATCATCTTCACTCATGACAGTACTGGACCAAAACATATACCTTTACAATCTAGAGCATGTTTATTTCACACATCTCAACACCCACACTTGTGTCGTTGCCTCATCGTTACCTTCTTAACTGTATGTCAACATGTTTACACGTCTGTCTTCTTACAGGGTCCTTTGCTCACGCTATTGCACCTTGGTTATCCTCACAGACAACACTACAAATAGAGCTGGGCTCGCAAGCGTGTTCATTCACTCTGTCTCACAAAATAAGGCATGCAAATGTTAAAGGAACACGCCAACTTTTTGGGAAATTAGCTTATTTGCCATCTACCCTGGAGTTAGACAAACAGATACCTACCCTTTTCTTCTCTGTGCATGCATTAGGCTTAGGGAACAGCCGCATCATTAGCCTAGCTTAGCGTCATTCACTGGAAGTAGGTGTGCCAGTGTAACAGTCACGAAATACACTCCAAAACTTTCCTGTAAACATGTTGTGACCTGTGTATTTACCACATGGATTTTTTTTGTTGTTGCCATTTTCATTTTCTAAGCAGATATACTCTAACAATTTTTTGCTGAACCACTCTTGCCTTTGCACAGTGATTTCAAAAGCCCTGTTTTTCAAAAAACAGGGCATTTGAGGTGATGAAATGACTGCGCCCAGGCAGCAGTGGTTTGGCAAAAAATTGTTCAGAGTATATCTGCTTAGAAAACATACATTGTAAATTATTTTTAATTTTATTTCTCCACATGGTAAATACACAGGTCACAACATGTTTACAGGAATGTTTTGGGGTTGTATTTGGAGTGTATTTGGTGACTGTTGGGAACTAGGCTACACTGGCACACCTACTTCCAGTGAATGACGCTAATCTAGGCTAACAGTGCGGCTGTTCCCTAAGCCTAATGCATGCACAGAGAAGAAAGGGGTATCTGCTTGTCTAGGCAAATAAGCTAATTTCCCAAAAAGTTGGCGTGTTTCTATTTAGACCTGAAACGCCTGCTAATAATGCATTATATAGCCTACATATACACACAAATGTGTTTCCCGGATTCAATGGGTTAAGACACGTCATTCTGCCTGGGGTTAGTGGGGCGCCTTGGGCTGTACACCTTGTGTTAGAAAGGGCTGTAGCTGTACACCTCGTGTTAGAAAGGGCTGTACGCCTCATGCTAGAAAGGGCTGTACACCTCGTGCTAGAAAGGGCTGTACACCTTGTGTTAGAAAGGGCTGTCCACCTCGTTCTAGAAAGGGCTGTACACCTTGTGTTAGAGAGGGAAGACAGAGGAACACACAGGGGAAGCTAAAAATACTACCTGCCATTAAGGCGACAACAAAGGTTACGGAGGAAAGGTACGAACAAAACGAATTGAAGTTTTATGGTATGTGCAGAAAGGATCACTACTTAAATTGGGGGGGGGGGGGGTCCCGGGGGTAGTAGAATTGCTTCCCAAGCCAAGGCGTCGAGCTGGTTCTGCTGTGTAGTGGTTGGAAGTAGTTTGTTTGGTATTGTAACTTGTAAACTTGTAAAGGCTGAAGAACCGTCGCAGCGGATAAGCAGAGGAGAGGCGTCTGCCATCACAGAGACACTGAACTGGCGGCTGCACGCCAATTAAAATTATTATTATTGCACGTTCCATACAAGCTCTCGCCAGAGGCACCAAGCTCCCGGTAGCCCCGCAAAAAACAACAACTTGAATATGAAACATTTCATATATTCAATATTATTTCAATTCCCGACAGCCGGGCTGCCCCCCCCCCCCAAATGTAATACATGTGCAAATGAAATGTAAGACTTTTTAATACCCCGCAGATACCCTGTAATCATGTGGCGGAGGCATAAACAAGACGCAGCAGGGCAGCAGCATGAGCTGGAAGAGAAGGGGCTTTATTTTGTAGGGTGAGCATCATTATATACTGTACATGGGGGCTGAGGCATCACATGCCACATACACACAGCTCATTGTCACAATGGTCCATCACTAGTCACGTGACCAGAACAATACACATTACCACAATTGAAAACATATATATCTTTTGTATCACAACAGCTTGCCGGTCCAAAATCGTGGGTTTAGAGGCTCAGAATCACGTTCAAGGTCTCCACTGCAGATTCATAAATAACCCTGAGGGGGGGAAAGAGAACATGTTTTAAAATAGTCCTAGTGAACTGTTATTTATATAGTAATATAGTATGGAGTCATCCTGTACTGTGGCGTTGATGTTGAACCAATACAGAACACAATTTATTTCCATTTTTTTATATGGTGATGAAAGTGAGAATAAGTTATGAATCAATTTAAGTTTCAAAGGGTAAGAGTATTCCTTTTCTTCTCCGTTGTTGCCGTTTCATGTGTGATATTGGTATCAGTAATTGTTTTATAACATAACAATGGGATAACATGTAGTATAGAAAAGGATAGAATAAAAAGAGAGGAAATTGGAGCCAGATAACAAGTGACAGAAGGCAGCAGCCCCAGGGCCTGCAGTATTAGTCTGAGCTGGGCTCTGGGTCTACCTACCTCTGGATGTCATCCTTGTCTGCAGCAGTGACGGCGTTGTGCGTCTGCAGCAGCCTCTGGACCATCTCCGCCGTGCTCTTCAGACCGGCCCCGAGCTGCCCCGCTGAAACGACATCAGGTGGACGATAAGGTTGGGCAATATAGGAGAAGTTAATGTCGCAAACAATCACAAGGATTCTTCCGTATAATGGACTGACATCATGATATCTACTCGTGTGTGAAATCACCCCCAAAGGCTTTCAAGGGCGTTTGCAATTACAGGCTTTTTCCTGACATGTTGTACCGCCCCCTAAATTATATACATTTTCAATAAATGCCAGTTGTTCCCCTTTAATATATGCTTATCGGCAATAATTGACACAAAACACAATTGTCCACCATATAACTTGTGAATGTCACTATTAATGATGTGCTCATTTTAACTAATACTTTTGGTAATGAGGATATGTAATGACCACTTTTAAGTAGAAAAGCCTAACCGGGGACAGGGGTTGGCAATTAGCCGTGGCTAGAATTCCTACATACAATGCATCTGTATCTTGATATTGTATATATATACAATATCAAGATACAGATGCATTGCATTGCATTGCATGTAGGAATTCTAGCCACGGCTTATATATATATATATATATATATATATATATATATATATATATATATATATGTACATGTAGTCATGTATGTACTGTATATTTTCGGACTGTATATACATATTTTAGAATGTATATCTCTGACCGTGTATTTTTATTCTTTTTTCTTATTTCTGACTTTTGACTAACTGAATGTTCATTGTGAGCGATCTGTGGTGCTGAATTTCCCTCGGTATCAATAAAGAACATCTATTATTTTTTTTGTTTTGATCCACTTTTTCTCCCATTTTCTATTTTTCTCCCATCCCAATTTCGTATCATCCAATTCAACCCTCCCGTCTCGAACGCTGTTTCTTGCCTCCCACAAGCCGGCTGCAATGTGGACTAAGTCATACATACTGTAGCACGAGTCCACTCCGATACTCGAGGTAACAGCAGTCGCATCTTTTCACCTGCGCGGCGCGATCTTTCAGCGTCAGGGGTCTGCGCTTTGGAGGGGCGCCGCCCCCATCGCTTCCTGATTCTACTGCGCAGGCGCACCAACCGACCTGTAGGAGTCGCTGTCCACAACGCCCGATCCCCACCCATCAGTTTCCCACCCCCTAATACTGCCAATGTGTATTAGTACGGACGACCAGCTAAACTGAAAGCAATGTGGAGCGCTGGGCTCGAACAGGCGAACCCAGCGTCTCCAGTATTCGTGGTGAGCACCTTGCCCACTGCACCACGTAGCCGCCCTAAAGTACTTCTATTCTATAACCTGCTACAATGTTTTCTTTTTGCATTGTCCCCGACAAATAAACAAATAAATAAATAAATTATCAACAATAATATTGTATTATTGCCCGGCCCTAGTTGGAGACCTATTTCCACTCACTGTGTCTGATGACAGCCAGGATGTGCAGGACTGCAGCCAGCCCCGGCAGACAATCGATGGCCCCAGAGTCCAGACAGGAGTTGATCTCTGTCAGAAAGGCCCTGAAGGAAACACAGAGGCTTTGATTTTTTGGGAAAACACGACCAAGTCACACCGTCAGCAGACCAGGGATCACTGCTTTCTGCTTCCACTGGAAAGGAAACCTGAGGGCACTGCAGATCTTTTAGTTCATGGCACTACATTGTTAAATCGTTACTCTGTTGAAAAGGGATACTACACCCATTTAAAGATGTTTATATTACATTTAAAACCCTTCCTAACAGTTTCACAACATAGTCAACTATGACAGTGACTCAGGAGGTAGAGCGGTTATCTGGTAATCTGAAGGTTCCCGGTTCGATTCCCGCTCCTCCCGGCAGCGTGTCAAATTGTCCTTGAGCAAGACACTTAAGCCCTAATTGCTCCCGATGAGCAGGTTGCCACCTTGCATGGTTGCCTCTGCTCATCGGTGTGTGAATATGTGAGTGAATGGGTGAATGTGAGGAACAAATTGTAAAGTGCTTTATAAATGCAGTCCATTTATTTATAAATACAGACCATTTATAAACTACATAGTAGGGCTGGGAATCACCATCACGATTTGCATTGGGATTTATTAGATTACATTCAAATGTATTGTCATCATACAGCACAAGTACAGTACAACGCAAATAAGTTTGGCATCCAACCAGAGTGCAAATGTAGCAGTAAAATGTACAATGTACAGGTGATTAAACTGGGTACAAAATATACAAATGACTGCTACGGCGTGTAGTGTTAATACTAGGGGTGTAACGATTCAACCTCACAACGATTCGATTCGATTACGATTCTTCAGGCAACGATTTAATGCATTATGAAATCTCTTCATTTGACCACGATTCGATTCGATACATTTTCGATACATTTTCTATCAGTTAATTCCCCAAAAGAAATTGTATACACGAATGTGGCTGGGGGAACTTATTCACTCAGCATGAATGGACTATAGGTCAATAAAAACAATACACACAAAAAAAAACATAAAAAAAAAAAATATTATTTCGATAAATTTAGATTATAATTGATTCTAACATATTCAAATCGATGCATCGAATCGAACACATTAGAATCGATGCATCGTTACACCCCTAGTTAATACGGAGTTGTGGTATAATATGTACAATGATACAGGTATAAAGACGGTAAGGTAGTACTCATACTGCCCAGCAGTGTAACTAGTAAGAGTAGGATATAATACAGTGGATAATTAGGAGGGTTCTTGTCACAGTTGAACTGTAGAAAAAGCACAATACACATATTTAAAATGTTCTCAAGTGTTGGGACAACCCCTTGTTCTGTAAAAACGCAATGCAAAGCACAAGAAAAGGCAATTTTCACAATAGGTCCCCTTAACTCATTCACGGCCAACCACGACTATAGTCGGGTTATCTCGCCAACCGTTGAGCGACAAAACCAGAGTATAGTCGGGTTTTCGATCGTTTATCGTTTTTTCTTTTATTCGATTTTTTTTAATTCTATACAGTCTCACGGACCTCTGTGTTAACATTGGAACTCATTCTGAGACCCCGAGAGTGCAATACCGGCCGAATCCTGCTAGGTGGCAGTATCGCCTACCCTTTGAAACCTTATTTCACACGGTGTGTTATATTATATATGGTCCGGGCGGAGAATTTAGACCAAGCCAAGTGAATCGCTTCATCCGAGCACTTTGGAACGCGTTCAGCACACCTCATGCATATTTTGTGCCAATTCATGTCAGGGACCCGATGGACATCAATACTGGAAATCGCGATCAGACAATTGGAATATTCTTTTTGGGATACCTCCTAGTAAAGGTAAGGACTATACTGTATGACATCAATCCTACTTTGATCCAACAATGATTACAATGATTTCACATCGATCATATGTCACATACTGCAAAACGTATGCCATTGCTGACGATCAGAGCATAAAAAAACCTATACCTTTGATTTGGAAATAGTAACGTGTCCAGGCAAGCAACGTGAACGACTTTTGCAAAATGCACATAGCACTCGATAACGCAGCTTCCAGGAATTAGCCAGGATCACTCTGAAACTATACAATATTCACCACGGGATAACACGCGAACGTAAACATGAAAAAATTAACTCTTTTTTACATGTTGGACGAGAGATAGTGACTGTCAAATGAGCCATAGTATTGTCTCCATAGCTATAATATAGAATATAGATATAGCTCTGCAAACATCGTGACGCATAGTGAAAATCCCTATCTTTTAAAGCGTGGCCCATTGACTACAAGGATGGAGATAATGGCTGGCGCTGAAAGTGTTAAAAGGTAAGGGTTAGGTTTATAAACAGAAACAAGCGTTTAGGTAAACATGGTGAGGAGGAGTTCTGGCAATGGAGCGTGAACAGCTTAAGATTCCCATCTGAACTGAAGGGCATGTTTGTTTGGCCCTGCCTGCTACAGCCCTTCTGGTCCTGCTCAGACAACACTCTGTGGGAGCCAGAGATCCAATTACCTGGTGACGGGGGTCGATTTGAGGACAGCAGTGAGCACCACGTTGGACAGGGGAGGCACGTCCTGCACGGTCTCCGGGGTCATCACCTCTTCAGGATGGGACATCTTAAAGAACAGACCAATGCATAACGTATATTATTAAGTGTAGGGAGGGAAAAACAGACAAATGCATAACGTATAGTATTAAGTGTAGGGAGGGAAAAACAGACAAATGCATAACGTATATTATTAAGTTTAGGGAGGGAAAAACAGACAAATTACATTACGTGAGACATTTAAAGCAGAGCCTTTATTGTGACATTGTGAATGTGCTATAAAGGTGCTATAGATAAAATCTTTATGTAGAGTAATACAAAAATTATATATATATAATAATAATACATCCAGAGCTTTTAGAAAGAGATGAAAGTATTGGTTCCCCCCCCCCCCCCCCCATAAATATAGAATTTTATAAAAAAATTATTAATTGGCGGTTGCAAAATGTATGTTGTTGTTTACATGTTCATGTTGCATGTATCCCCTCCCTACTTCCCATTTCCCCACGTGGAATGCACCCGATTGGATAAATGACATGCTTTAGTGCGACATCTAGTGGCTGAATGTCATCTATAGCCCCTTTAAAAAATAACAATACTACAAAATATCTACGATTTCTTTCTGCCTGCTCACACCTTTTGCAGCACATGTCGACATTCCACGATGACCCCGGCAAATAGCGTGGAGAACACCCCACCGAGAGGGTTGGAGGCTACATCTTCCCAGGGCATCACCACCTGGAGGAAGGCTACCAAGTAGGGCATCGCCGTCTGGCACAGCTGGGTGAAAAAGCATAGCGGGGGGGGGGTTAAAGAGAACGTTCAGGATTCTTAGAACAATCAATCCTGTTGTCTCAGGTCTGTGCTCCACTCACACCCAGAAATACTACACTAGGTCCATACAAGAAGACTGTTCATTGTACTAAAAACCTACATCTTCACCTTAGCCTTTTAATACACTCTGCTGCTTGGACTCATTGCATCCAGACTGTTGTACCATTTTATTGCACTGCTCTAAATCTGTCTATTGTTATACTCGTTCTATGTCTGCACGTTATGCATTGCTTTTTTTAAGCATTTAAGCCCGACTAAAATTCTGATTATTTAAGACTTTTTAACCCCTTAAGCCAGACGTGCCTGGTACAGGGCCGAGATTCATATCACGGCATACATAGATCAATACAGAATGTAATAATTAATGTTGCGTTTCTTTTTCAAATGTAGCCAAGAATAAAGACCCTAACCCTGTCTAAATAGCATATTTTGTGTACACAAAACAAGTGTATATTTTCAGCACTACGTTTGTTTACCAATGATTTTAAGTGTTATATAGCTAAATATGAGTTTATAAATACCTCAGCGGATCCCGACGGAAACCGGATGAATTCGATGGAAATAAAATGAAGCTGTCATAAGTGTGTGTAGTCCTATGAATGAGGAGACCCAGGGCTTTCGATGGGCTTTCGTCAAATTTCATAAAACTACACTTCCCAGCTCACGCCAGCCCGTCAATCATCTGACTTCCAGCGTGACATTATTTTCTGGATCATATCTCACGGGTTGAACAAACCTGAACGTTATTGCCATAAAATAGAATGCAATTCCTTTCTTTACCGTTCTGTGAACGTCTGGGGAAAAAACGCGGCTCAGATGAAAAATGGCGGAGCTATTTACATTACAAAAAAGTAACTGTACTTAATAGATTTAATAGTAGATTTAATTCACAGTAGTTGCTGCCCTGTCAGGGGCGCCTGGTGGTACCAAATCCAGATTGAACTCTGCCATTGGAAAGAGGAGATTTGGGCCGATCCATAAATGTGTGACTTGGCCATAATAAGGTCATTTATAGGCCCGATATTCTATAATCATATTTCAAATTGCATGTGTCCGGATGGCAAAATTCAGTACTGCATCTATAAAAACTGTAAATAATCTGCCCTTTATTAATTTGCTTAGATTTCTTGTACACTTGACCTAAAGAAGGTGCTGAATTAGCTCAGGATTGAATTGTTCATGTCTGGTCAATGTTAGCATGGTGGTATTCACCGTCAAAGACAAATATATATATTTGATATTCTCCTTTGGTTCATTACAATTTACTCAAGCCTAGTAACAGACACAATATTTCTGACACTGGGAATACATTTCCTGAGATCCATAGATGTCCCTAGATACCAAGAACGTGCAAATGGACTTTGTATAAGTGGAGCAATCTTCCATTTCCTTTTTGGGGATTTTTTTTTGAAAATATGGCTAGGGTTTAAGACCCTGCAGAAACCCTGTACAATGATATTTTCTCCATATCATTCAGCCCTGAAGCCTTTCTATAATCTAACCAACAGTCTGTCAACCATAAATATCAGTTCAACACCATCAGAAAGGTTCAACATCATCAGAATGGTTCAACCCCATCAGAAAGATTCAACCATCAGAATGGTTAAACACCAACAGAAAGGTTCAACACCATCAGAAAGGTTCATCATCAGAAAGGTTCAACACTGTGGGGCGGCCGGGTAGTGCAGCGGACTAAGCATCTGTCTACCACCACAGAGACAGTGGGATCGAATCCAGCTGTGGTGCTTCCGGGTTGGCCGACCGTCCATACTAGCACAATTGGCAGTGTTAGAGGGTGGAAAACCCGGCGAGGGTGGGTCCTGGTAGTGCACAGCAAGGGAAGGATCTAAGAGAGGTAGTGTGACCTTCCAAGAACACACCTGTTGGGCCTCCTCTGGGCCCTTCTTGAGGCGGCGGGACAGGAGCTCCACAATCTTCTGGAAGATGTTGGCCACCATCTCCAGAATGAGAGTGGTCTGGTCCACGTGGTCCTCCTGCTCCTCCAGGGCCGGGGCGTCTTGAAGGACATGGTCGTCCACCACGTCCTTCAGGTAGGAGAGCAGCAGGGGCACGCTGAGGTAGCCCTTCTCTGAGGACGCCACGCAGAGACACGTGCATCAGACATTGAGTAAGAGAGTTGTGGTGCAGAGATTAACTTCTAGCTATTTTAGTTTTGGACAGTAGACATGTACACACACAAACACACAAGTACATTCTGTTCAGTTAACACACGTGTGAAAAATAAGCTAAATAAATCTTTTCCCAAAGAAAACTTGGAAAATTGGATTTCATGTGAAATAGTCCATTAGATAAGGCCCTAAACGCCATACTTGTTTAATAACCTGGCCACATGTTTTTATTAGGGATAGGCGTGAGTAAACAATGACTTGCCTCTTCAACTGAACATGAGTGATTTTTGAGGGTGTTAAATTTTATTTATTTATTTTGAAATCACCAAAAGTGTTCGCTTGTGCCACTGAAACTGAAATTCCTCAAGGCGTGAATTGTTGCAGGAAGACAACACTGGTAGCTGTGGAGCATGAGAGCGTAACCACAAAAACCTTGTTGCGTTGAAAGCTAGCTTTGCATTATAAAAAAGATAAAAACAGCGGTTCATGTTTGTGCATTTCCAAATTGTGCCAACAACATATCGCCCACTTTGCGTAGCGTTCCATGAGCGGAGAGACCTGTTGCAGACAAGAGTGGAGGTTAACCTCTTTAGCCAGTCAACAAATTACATCACGTCATAAATCAAGCTCTGCAGACTGACAAAATTATCGTTTTATTTTCAAACGTATTCAAGTATAAACATCATAACCATGTCACAACAGCAGTTATAATGTATATTGTCATCAATACGTTAGTTTACCAATAGGTTAAAGTGTTATTAGTGCGATTTTAGTATTCGTTTTTGTGTTGTTTTGATCGCGAAAGCCGGCAATTTTGAAAAAGCGACCATCGGTAATTGCCATTTTGAAGAGGACATCCAGAGCTTTCAATAACACAATAACACTATCCTAGGCATACTGCACCTTATGTGGATACTGTGATACTGTGAATAATGTATATTTCAGTGGATACTGTGATACTGTGAATAATGTATATTTCAGTAGATAGTAAATTATAACACTACCTTATGCATACTGCACCTTATGTGACAGTGAATATATTTTTCAGCTAGTTAGATAGTAAATTATATTGACCTATTTGTTTACACTGCTTGTGTTGTTTTTACTACCTGTACCCCCCCCCCTTCCCCCATGCTGCTATGATGCCTGAATTTCCCCAAGGGGATCAATAAAGGAATATCTTATCTTAAGCGTTGGAATTTTTCAAAACGACACTTCCCAAAGGCCTCTAGGAGACTTCAAGCAAATTACTTCTGTATGAATTTTTTTAATATCTCTTATTACTCTGGATAATATACCATAAAACTGAACGTTATTGGCATATATTGTAGTGCGCAGTTAGTTTGTCTCCCCTATTTTGAGCATTTAGCAACAATCAGATTTGAAATCAGTTTCAAAATGGCGGCACTCTGGCAAGAATAAGAAACCTACTGTACATACTAGGGATGTCCGATATTATCGGCCTACAAATATATTATCAGCCGATATTGGCATTAAAATGTGATATCGGAAATGATCGGTATCGGTTTTCAAAAAAATTCAAATTAAATTCGTTTTTTACATTTATTTAACCCAGGCAAGCAAGTAAGAACTAATTCTGATTTTATTTATTGTCAAAAGTATGCATAATGTTGTGTTAATTCCACGACAAGAGATATGTAATGTTAATTACCTGAAATTATTCAGTTTTTTGGGGGGGGGAAACCCTGTATATATCGGTATCGGTTGTTATCGGTATCGGAAATTAAGAGTTGGACAATATTGGTATATCGTATCGGTAAAAAAGCCAATATCGAGCATCCCTAGTAGTATATACAGTAGATTTCATTATCCGTTCTTATGCACGCCTGGTGATACTAAATCCAAATTGGAAAGATAAGATTTGGCACAATCCATAAATGTGCGAATTGGCTATAATAAGGTCATTTATAAGCCTGCTATTCTGTATTTTATTTTTTTATTATTTTTTAAACAAACACATAAACAAACATGACAACATAAAATTAGATATACAAGCATTAATTAACAGTGCACATCCAATGAAATCACCATTTAGATAAATGTCTTATACAAGATATACCCCTAATACATGCTATCTAATACCCTACACACATATGCTCTCGCTCGCTCCCCCCCCCGGACCCCCCATTGGATAATCCATCCATTATCGTTCGCTCCTAACCAGGCACTACCATTATATGCTAGCTTTTATTCTCTCCACCACTTCTAATCACATTGTCATTTTGGATTCATTGAGACCCAAAATTCTTGCTGTAGATATTTCTAGATAAATCACTTCGAGATATGTAAGAATCCAGACCTTCCGGCAAATTTTTTCCGGTTGAAACCATCGTGATGCTATCAGCTTTTTAGCCACTGTGATACCAGACAAAACCAATCTCTTTAGCTGTATAGGTACTGCACACTCAAAAACATCATTCAGCAGTAATACAGAGGGGTGTACAGGTATATTCAAAGTTAAGAGATTTGATAATTGCTGGGTCACTTCTTTCCAGAATATCTTAACTGGTGGGCAGTCCCAGTACATGTGCATAAATGTCCCCTCGTCCCCATTTGTACATAAGGAGCATTTGGAGTCTTGTTTAAGACCCATTCTGTTCAGTCTTATAGGAGTCAAGTATGTCCTATGAATATAGTTAAGATTGATTTGTTGATGGTCCGGGTTCCTTGATGCAAGTCGAACATTTGCCCAGGCTTCTTGCCAATCAAAATCTATTTCCAGGTCTGGTATATCCCTCCTCCAGACTGAGTCTAGGTGGAGGATTTCATACGAGGACGTTAGTAATTGATGATAAAAATCTGAAACAACTCGATGTCTCTCTTTTATAGAAGAATTTGTGGTATCTGTGGTGTACAATTGGTATCCTTAATGGAACACCGTGAGCCTTCAAACATAACAATAACTGTGCGTAAAAGTAATATGTGGAACTGGTGAGATTAAATTTTTTGCGTATTTCCTCATAACTACAAAATCCCTGTTTGTTGAAAACATCTCCTAATGTGTGTATGCCCTGCTTTTCCCATCTAGGGAATCTTATAGGTCGTTTTCCAATCAGGAGTGCATTGTTATTGAACAAGGGAGTATGATTATGCCATTTATGTGGGTTAGAATATTTTTTTTGTGTTTCACGCCATATCCGGATCGCATGAGTAATAATGGGGCCAAATTTCAGTTCACATTGCTTAATTGATAATTTGGTGTATATGTCCTGCAGTCTATGTGGTGCTACTATATTTACTTCAAAATTTCTCCAGGATACTGATGATTGGGGATCAAACCAGGTTGTCAGTGGTCTTAAAGTGTACGCCTTAAAATAGTGGAAAAAATCTGGAAATGCCATACCTCCGTCGGCTTTGTTTCTCTGTGCAGTGGATCTTTTTATACGTGGTGGTTTGTTATTCCAAATAAATTTGTATGCGGAAGAGTGTAATTTTTTCCAGTAACCATCTGGAGGGGGTAACGGTAGCATTGAGCTGATGAAGTTGATTCTAGGTAAGACATCCATCTTAACTATTGAAACCCGTGCCTGTACTGAGTTTTTAAGTTTTGACCACCTGTCAAAGTCGTATTTGATTTTATTTTGGATTTCTATGTAATTGTGCTTCACCGTTTGGCTTATGGTAGGGAATACTTCAACTCCCAAACATCTAAAGTGTTTAACCATTGGTATTTCTCCTGAAAGGCGTATATTTTTTGCAGGGGCGTTAAGTGGAAGGAAAGCCGACTTTGGCCAATTTATCTTAAATCCCGATAGGTCGCCAAAGTCATCAATCAACTTGAGAAGATGAGGCATTGCGGTGTTAGGGTTTTGCATGAACAGTATTACGTCGTCCGCATATAAACTAATTTTGTGTTGTGTGCCCTTGATTACGATTGGTTCTATGAATTGGGATTGTCTTATATACTGTGCTAAAGGTTCTAATGATAAATCGAATAGTCCGGGACTAAGAGGGCAACCCTGTCTAGAAGAGCGTGATACCGGAAATATTTCGGAGGTGATTATACCTGTTGTAATCATGGCCGATGGGTCTTTGTATAATACTTTAATCATATCAATGAATCCTTTTCCCAACCCCATCCTTTCTAATACGACCATTCCAACCTATCAAAAGCTTTCATTGCATCCAGGGACAGCATCGCCTTAGGTGTGGTGTCGTCCTTGCTGGCATCTAGTATGTGTAGTAATCGTCTTATGTTATCAGTGATCAAGCGGTTTCTTATGAAGCCAGTTTGATCCGGATGAACTAAAGACGTCATATGCTTTTGAAGTCTGATGGCTAATACCTTAGAGTACAGTTTGATATCGGTTCCGAGGAGGCTTAAGGGTCTATAACTACCGCACTCGGTGGGGTCTTTGTCTTTTTTAAGGAGGACTGTTATGAGTGCAATATTGTCGTTCTTATGGAAGTTCCCCTCCTTGACCGAGTATAAAATCATATTAAGTAATAGGGGTCCAATTATGTCCCAGCATGAGAGGTACATTTCTGGTGGGATACAGTCTCTTCCTGGAGCCCTACCACTTTGCATTTCGGATATGGCCTTCACCTTCCTGAGTTCCTCTAGTGTGATAGGTGTTTCTAACTGTTTAGCGTCATCCTCTGAAAGTTTGGGGAGGTTAATTTGATTAAGATATGTGTCCATTTTGTTTTGATCGAAGGTCGTTTCTGATTTATACAAGTTGGAGTAGAACTCTTTGAATGTCGCGTTTATTTTTTTAGTGTCTGTTACAAGTCCTTGTTGTGCTTAAATGGTAGTTATATCTGCAAATTTTGCGTTAACTCTTAATCGCATAGCTAGTAGGTGACTTGGTTTGGAACCTTGAGTAATGCCGTTGTCTTGTGCTACGTATTTGTACTTCAGATTGTTGTTTATAAATGGCGTTAATCTCTTTTTTTAGTACATTAACTTGAGTTTCCAGTCGAACCGAGTCGTTGTATTGTAAAGAAGTAAATAACGTAGAGTAAAGCGTTTCCAGTTCCGCCAGTTTTGTGCATCGATTCTTGCGTATTTTGGAGGAAAAGCTATCAGTGAAATCCTTGATCATTCCCTTTACCGACATCCATAATATTCTAGGGTCCGGCACTGATTTCTGATAAGCCTGCTATTCTATAATAATATTTCAAATTGCATTGGTCCGGATGGGAGAATTCAGTACTGTATCTACAAAACCTTCTGTTTAATCATCTTCCCTTAATTCATTTCCTTTTGGACACGTGATCTCAAGAAGGTACTGAACGAACTCAGTGGCAGTTTTTCATGTCTGGTCATTTTTAGCATGGTGTTATTCACTGTCAAAGATGCAAAGAAAAATCATAATTCATATTCTCCTTTGTTTCATCACAATTTAAGCAAGCCTAGTAATATACACTTGGAATACATTCACTGAGGTCCATAGATGTCCATAGATACCAAGAACATACAAATGGACCTTGTAGAAGTGGAGCAATATTCCATTTACTTAGGTATGTATTTTAGGCGGATTTTCAGAAAATAGGGCTCCGGGCTTAAGAGGTTAACCCTCCAAAAAAGGTTGCAGAGTGTAATAAGATTTAAAATGTAGTATATTTTGGTGCAATCTATATTACAGGAGTGATTTTGAGATTATTAAAAAGTAACACACACATTGAGACCTAAGACATTGTCATGCATTTGTTACATTTGTAAAATTACCCAATTCCAGGCAAATTCTTTGCCCCGCGGCCCTCCACCCATGAAGCCTGCTATTGGCCCTGGGCCTGTCACGTCAGTTTGGACGGCCCTGTCTGAGACACTTACCTGTGACCAGGATGAGTGAACACAGGTGGAGGATTTGAGCATGGAACTTGCCGTCCGCCAAGCCCACCCGGACGACATCCCTGCACACCGTCAAGAAGCTCTGGGAACACACATCAACATCGAGTCAACACGTTTTAACTAAAGGAATGCCTGGTCACGGTTTGCTCTCCGTTCACTTGCTCTCTCAGTATGGCTCTTTTTGGCTGCTTGCTATGTTGGCTTATACCCTGCTGCTGCAGCTGCCCACCACAAAGCACAACCCGTCTCTGCCGGTCCTTCGTGCCAGTAGCCATCAGGCTCCAAAGCCGTGGGCACGGACTGTTGCCAATTGCTGGAGAACTAATGGCTGGTGAACTTGAGAACTGTTAGGACTATCTGACTCACTCTTAATAATGAACACTGCACGGATAATAAACAAATGCCTAAAATGTAAATGTACAAACAGTAGACACTGAAAAATAAATAAAACCTACAGGGATATGTAAACTTCGTACTGTCTTACTATTATGTCTTACTACTGACTATTATGCACTCTGCTACTAAGTAATCTACTTTGCCTATATTACTACAGCTTATGCTAATATGTCTATACTACTATGCACTCAAGACTGTAGCACTCAAGTTCGATGCTGTTGGACAAACAATCTTACTGACACTTAGCTGCCAGAGATGTACTGCTGACTTGTTGTACAGAACTAGTAAGTCGCTTTGGATAAAAGTGTCAGCTAAATGACTAAAAGGGGAAATTATGTAAATTTAGGAGGCTAAAGACAGGGAGGACTGCTGTGCCCTCCTTTAATCCTATAAATTAGAAGCAGGTGTGAAGGGTCTGGGAATGTGGCTGATGAAAGACTCTTTGCCTCAAGTCTTTTTACACAAGTCCAACCCGGTGGAAATAGTCCACTTGAAAGGATGAGAGGAACCAGTTTAGTTTTACCTCTTTGGACTTCTGTAAAAAGACCAAGTGTGGGTCCCCTCATCTTAACTCTGCGCCAAAAACTACTATACTCGTGTTTCGTCACCAACGCTTGAGCACCTTTGATTTTTTTCCCCTTTGATCCCCGTTCTAAACACTCGCACAGAGCTCCCTGAGTCTCCCTGGCACAGCTGCCTACGTTGAAATTGCATTAACGATCGAATCCCGCCAGGTGGCAGTATCGCCTACCTTTTGAACTGGGGATATCACTTGTCTTCCAGTACTGACTTACCTCCGGCTGCTTCCGTCTCGGAGTCGATCAGCACATGGCAATCGGTGGAAGAGTTGGTGCCTCAGAGCTATTCTTTCCCGTATGGTAGCCATGCCCAATATACATGAGTAATTGCGATCGCCATGGGATCGACTGGGATTTATTCATTTTGGAGTACCTTCTGACTGAGGTAAGGTCTATCTTAGGTAACCTGCTGGTATTTTTTTTTAACCTAAAACATGCTTCTGTACCGATCAGTGTCGTATTTTACCGGACCTAAAACATGCTTTTGGTAACGATCGCAGTTTCGAATTAAAACAACCCCCCCCCCCCCCCCCCCCCCCATGATGATTTTGTGAAGACACATATGTATATGGTATATACACGTTTGATTTGAAAGTATTTGGAGTTTCAGGCGAGCAACCCGAACGATTTGGGCAGAATGCATATAACGCGTCATATCTCGCGATCTATGAAAAAAGACTGGATTCTTTTGGAAAGGGCCGATGTTTAGCGTGGAATAGCGCACAAACTACAGTATGTAGAAATGAACTGGTTAGTCAGTATTGGACTATGAACAATGCCTGTCAAATGAGCCATACTATCGTCTCCATAGCTATAATACAGAACACACGATGGGTCCGCAAACCACTAAAATGGTCAACAACGCTGGCGCCATTGAGTAGAGATGGGGAAACAGCGTGGCGGTCAATGAGTTAAGAGTGGAACACTGTCTGTGCGTTGTACAAAGCTATCTGGAATCCTGCACCGCTGGGGTTTCAGTGAGCAGTAAACCTCCTCGAAGCAGGGGAGCACGGAGATAAACGAGAGGGACTCTTTTTAATATCCGAGGTGACAGGGTGGAGAGGAAGTAAAGCCCACTTGAATATAGCCGTGGGAGTGAGGGGCAGGAAATAATGGACTGGGGCAGAATCATCTATAAAAACGGGCTACATTTACCGAGCGGAACTCAAGAAGACATAGAACCAGGAGAGAACAATCAATCAAGCTATTATGGAGGCTCATGCACACGGACCAATGGATGCTCCACTGAATTTAATCTGGATTATGCCATAAAACAGCATTGTGTATAGATACTGTAGAATGGATGTTAGGGACATTACCGAGCATGACGCAACCACCAAATCATCCATTCCTCATTTGACCATTTATTTAGAGAAGGGGATATAGGTTAAGTTTAGCTAAAAGCATCTTGGCACATATCACCTTGCCTCCATAACAGACTTAAAACAGACGATGATTTAAGTGCAGAGGTGCTTTGAGGAAAAGCTGTATTGATTTATGTGCATTATAAGCAGCACTAAAAATAGATAAAAGAACAAGAGTGATAAAAAGGGAAGAAAATATAAACATAGGCAACAATAAAAAAAAATTATAGATAAGAGTACTTAAAAGTATTTAAAAGCAAAGGACACAGTAACAAAACGATACAACAATAACACAATAAAACAATAAAATCAACAAGCTACATGGTGTCAAAAGCCAGAGAGAAAAGGTGGGTCTTAACACATTCAGTGCCGTTCACTGATAAACACGTTTCTGACACCCAACCGTTGAGTGCCATTCACGTGTTAACACGTTTCTGGATTGTTTTTCGATTTTAATACCCGATTCATTCTCAGGGTGATGTGTTTTGGCTGAAAATGCATAGTGGGAATCCGAAGGTGCAGTACCGGCCGCATCCTACCAGGCGGCGGTATCGAGCTACATTTCCAACACTGTATCCTCTGCTGTGGAAAATCTCAAGCTCTGAGATTTGATTCTTTGTTCTCGGGAAGTGGCACAGTTCAGCCGGTCAAATCAAATCCCGTCAATTATGCTTGATCCGTATGTTATGGTCGTTTATAGCGTCGATCAAATGGGGATTTGATTTACCAGATGGCGATCAAGAAATTGGATTACTTTCGGCCAAAGGTAAGAGCGATTCGACGTCAATTCTAGCTTGATCCTGCAATGCTTTCATACCGATCGGGCTGGTAACGGTTTTTAGTGTTCAATGCGAATGCCGTTACCGATGCTCGAATAATCAGAAACGACCCCCCTTTTCATGCGTTGGAACTAGGGCTGTCAAAATTAATGCTTTAACTCTGGAGATACATTTTTATTATTTAAAGCGTTAAAAAATGTATCTAGATTAATCTATGGAGTGAACATTTTTCAATATAATATAAGAAAGCGGTCTAGCTGAGTCAATGTTGATGGTTTTGTTGAACATTTGTATATCACAGGAGAGAAACTGTATTCAAAGAAAGCTATTAAAATTGTCTTTGAATCTAAATATACTTTCTTTTTTCTCCTCTTCATAAGAGTTTGAGGTTTTCCTTTGTTATAACAGGTAAAAACATTTTTATTTTTGTTGCTTTATAATTCCATTAATGCAACAAACTGTGTGCTATAAGTATAAAGTATAATAAATCGCAAATGACTTTGGGTATGCAATTGTCAGGTGTTTTATGCTAAATGTGGGGTAGCTTGGGGATATATAAAACGTTATACACTGTTATCTTCATTTTAAGAGTAAATAGGTTGTGCGGCTCCCTGAGCATTTTATTTTGTGGGAGGGGGGGAAGTGGCTCTTTTGATAGTAAAGGTTGCTGACCCCTGATCTAGGTGGTTAAACATTAGCACCTCCACTATCTGCTTGGCCAGTTCCAGCGAATTCTCTGCCCCGGTCGGGTCGCCCTCGGTGGGCTTGGCCAGGAAGGGCAGGACCTTCTCCTTCATCCACTCTGCCATGTTCTCCAGAGATAGCAGGTAGTCACGCCCCTCTGAGGCCTGTCAAACAAGGAGCAGAAAAACAAATAGAAAGGTATATAATAAATTATACTTAGCTTTTAAACTATAATTTTATTTTATAGCCTGGATAGTCTGATCTCACACTTACCCTGTTTTATGTTGTGTATCTTTCAATTTCTTATTTTTTTATAAGAAATATGCTGTCATATTTGTATTGCTTTCTTTAGCATTTAACTGTGTTTTATTTTATTATAGTGCCATTTATATGTACAACACTTTGGTGCAACTACAGTTGTTTTAAATGTGCTTTAGAAATAAAACGTACTTACTTACAAAATAACGAGTGATTGTCCAGCCCTAGTTGGAATCATCTAATCATTTTAGTTGGCCAGTGAAAAGCAGAATAAAACATTGTTAATGTTAAACGAGAGCTCACGTTATGCTGTAGATGTGCACTGAGACGGCAGTGTAGAGTCAGGGCTCTCAGGGCGGTCTCTACACTGGGAACACTGGTCTCCTCCTCAGTGGGCTTCAGGTGGGAACACAGCACCGACTGTTGAAACAAGCACCATGAACGTCACAATTCTGCGGCCACGCCTGGTTAAAAAGGTAGAATCTGTAATGACCTCTAGGCAAAATAGCCCCGCTTGGTATTGCACTTTGTTTACATTTCTTGTTTTGGTTGGTAAATCGGAGTCTAGTAACTTTTCCAGAGGTGAATTTCTCCAGACCTCTCTTGGCGGCGCCTGAGGTGTGTGGCCACTGGCCAGCAATAGCAACCCTTCCCCTATGCAACTTCAACTCACACGTCAGACCAAAACAGAAGATGTAAACAAAGTGTAGAACTAAGCAAGGCTATTTTGCCTAGAGGTTGCCGTTTGACAGCATTACAGATTCTAACTTTAGAATACATCCATGTATATTGAGTACTTGCTACAAACAAGAGTAATTGAACCATTGCACTGAAGAACCATGTAACTCTGTTTTGGAATTATTTGCACAACCTATGTATTTGCAGCTGTAAAGTGTAAAGTCAATCCAAATCACTTGAGTGTGAATGTTATATATCATAGTAAAGTACTCAACCTCTAATGTCTTTAACTATGAATGAACACAAGACTAACTTACCATATTTAGATAATAAAGTACTCAACCTCTACGGTCTTTAACTACTATATGATTGAACACAATACTCCAACCTCTTACTCTTACCATCTTTAGATAAGAAAGTAGTCAAAGTACTCAACCTCTACTGCATTTAACTATGAGTGAACACAACACTCTTAGAATAAGAATTAAAAAAAAATGTGACCAAGGCTTGACAATAGGAAATAAATAGGATGAAGAATTAAAACTAGCTACCAGATGCCAGTACATTTATTCTGTGGCTGGTAAACGACAAAACTTTATTTTCTAAAATTCACTTAAGAGTAGAGTAATGACCGGTACAAGACATTACTGTAGTTTCCTGACACCAGATTAATACATTATATCCACAATACCCTCCAGGTCCCCAAGGCTGTGTGAAGCTGCTTCATTTGATCCAGTTGCAGGACGCAGTTCCGCTTCGACGAGTGGATTAACAGGTACTCCAGGAAGTCCAGGGCCAGGTCTGGTTTGGCCACCACTGTCTCCTGGATACGCACCTTGCGGTTGGAATTGGTCTTACTCTATAGTTGATATGACAATGAGAAGCAGCACAGTGAGTGCATTATTTGGAAAATCTGACTTGGGTTGATTAGTGCAGACAACAGATTAGTGCCAACATAACACACTACATACTTTACACACAGACACACATGGAACAAGGACGTACAGGTCCTGAAGTGTAGAAGAAGGCAGTGCAAAACATACGGCTGGATAAATAAACTAGTTTCCGTTTAATCAAGTTCAAGGCTCTTTCATTACCACAACTAGGCAGGTGGAATTTATTTCAGTACAGGTTTCAACAAGCTCATTTCAGTTACACACACACACACACACACACACAGTACACACACTGTACACACACACACACCTATCACCTATGTACCTATAGGCTGATGCCAATGTCTACACTATTAGTTGTTATGTACGTTATGTCCACTAGAGGGCATTCCAGCCACTCAAAGCTATTGTTTTGTTGCAACATTACCAACAAACATTTGGAATTACCAACAGCTGTGTAACTGAGGGGTACAATTCCCTGACTGTATTACTAGATATGATACTTACTACCACTACCTTTGTACTTAATATTCGGCCACCCAGTACACGGCATAAATATATTATCATGAACACTCTCACGTAGATGAAACGGATCCAACACAAATGTACGAATTAGAAACAAGTCTTTATTGCCTACACAGCGATGGTGTGTAGACTAAACACTTAATCACTTAATTACATTTATGAATTGAAATAGTATGCACTTTTATGGCAAGGAGTATTCGTCGGTATATCAATAGATAATGTCCAATCTCTGAAGGTGCAGGTGGTAAATATACGACCTGGAATAGTTAAGGAATAACAGCAATGATACTTTAATGATTATAGGCTGGATACACTAGAGGGGGTTAATCCGGTCGCTTGTAAGCCGACAGGAGTAGGAGGGGGGGGGGGTAGAATCCAGCTGCCTCGTCCGGCCAAGGGTATCCCAGGAGAACCCACTGTAGTGCCGTTCAATGCGCCGGCGATCCTTGGACCACAGATGAAAGCAGGTGGACTCTTTGTGGGCCGGCTCTCTCCGGTCCACGGGGGAGAGATGTGGAGAGACCTCGTCTTGCAGAGCGTCTCCTCACCTTGTGTCCTCTCCAGGGGGGGGGGTTCCAACACACGGTAGTGTCGGGGGTCTTTATCCATAGAATAATCAAAGTATCCAAAGCATAATCCGTGCCTGGGAAGGCGGGCTGTCGTCGGTAGAATAATCCGGTATACAGGTCCACTCGCTCGTCGGCTCTGGGGCTCCTCGGGTGCAGCTTCACATAGGGTCAACCACCCTGGGTAAGCAACCAGTTCTCTGCCCGAAACGATGGGGTACTGACTACGGTAGTATTCTCACCGCACGAAGCACTATATATTAAACAGACTATTATTAGCTCAATAGACTACGTCCAACTCGACGATATAGTGCCAAATATGACTATTCAAATATTAATATACACGATGTCTCAATACCGATGGTAGGCGAACTTGGCCTTACTCCCACACGTGGCATCGCGGGGAGGCTTTACGTCTGTGACTCTATTGGAGGGTAAGAAACTGGACCGAAAAGAAAGTCCTACTTTAGTAGCGCAGTATATATACGCACTATGAACAAATAGTCCCATTAGTGGTGCGGTAGCCAAATTCCTACGCGGAACTAGGACTTGTTCGTACATGTCGAGCGGTACGTTTGAACTGGGTCTGAGGGGTATGGCAGCCTGGCACCAAGGTCTCGACCAATAGTAGAATGGAGACTATTATGGGATGTTCAGTAGGCTAGAATGGATATTCAATGCATATTGTACAAGGAATATACAAGGGATATCAGGGAATATTAGAGAATATACAAATACAATTAAATATATATATATAAATAAATATATATATTCGGTTTAATCTGGCCCTTCACAACAGCCACCCCCTGAATAGGTCCCAGACCTAATCAGTTAAACGGAGACAGATTAATCGCGTTGTCTATTTACACATAAGGGTTTGCTGTAGGGGTCAGTCAACTTCACAAAGTCATAGGGTTGTAGGGTCATGGTCATCATCGATTGTGTCTGGGAGTCGAGGCAGTTCTATGAGCCTTGCCACGGGACGGGTGTAAGTGCGACCCTGGACGAGCACTTCAGCTGCTCGGACCTTGCCGTCGGCACCGGTGATCACTTTGCTTACGCGGCCGGCCGGCCACATAGCTCTGGGCAGTGATTGATCAATAATCATGACGACTGTTCCTTCTGTCAAATTGTCTCTCTCCTTTACCCACTTCTGGCGGGTCTGTAGAGATGGTAGGTAGTGCAGTAGGAAACTGTTCCAAAACTTGTCGGCTAATACTTGGCTGTACCTCCACATTCGTCGGCCGTTCGCTTCTTCAGGCCGGTACATTGTCTGTGGTAATGTGGGATCTAGCCGCCCCATCAGGAGTGTGTTGGGGGTAACTGGGTCGATATCCGCCACATCACTGGAGACATATCCGAGGGGCTTCGAGTTAAGTACTCCCTCAATCTCCGTGAGGACTGTCATTAGGACTTCTTCCGCCACAGTCTGGGCCCCAAGTACTGCGTACAGGGCTGTCTTTATGGAGCGCACTTCTCGTTCCCAAGTGCCACCGAAGTGGGGTGCGTTCGGGGGGTTGAATTGGAAATCAACCTGTGCTGGAGCGAGGTGGGTCTTAAGTTCTGGGCCCATAGCTTGGAAGCTCTCTCTCAGCTCTCTTTCGCCGCCTTTGAAGTTTGTCCCATGATCGGACAATAGGGTAGACGGTCTTCCTTTCCGTGATGTGAATCTACGGAAGGTCATAAGGAATGAGTCTGTGCTCATGGTCGGGAGAAGCTCGATGTGTATCGCTCTGGTGGTCATGCATTTGAATACAATACCCCACCGCTTCTCGGTTCCTCTTCCTTTCTTTATGTGCAGCGGGCCAAAGCAGTCCATACCCGTTGAGTGGAATGGCTTGTCACCGATTCGGAGGCGACATGGAGGAAGGTCAGCCATCCTTGGTATGCTGGGCTGCGCGCGCCACTTGCGGCAGTCTAGACATGTTCGTTGGAAGCGTCGTACCGCCTCTCTTCCTTGTAGGATCCAGTAACGACGTCTGATTTCCGCGAAGACTCTTTCTGCTCCTGCGTGATGTACATCCTCATCGTATTTCTTTATAATCAGCTCTGTGACCTTGTGTCGGCTGTTCAATACGATCGGGTATTTAATGTCATCCGGTAGATTGGGGGCTCTGCGTAGGCGACCACCCACTCTGATGAGGGTGTGAGCGTCGCTCTCGGGGGCCAGGTGAATTAATCTGCTGTCGGATGGGACGGGCTTTCCTCCCTGTAGACAGGCCAATTCATCGGGGAACGAGTCTCTCTGGGCTCGCTGCAGTAGAAGCAATTCTGCTTCCTCGTAGTTAGCCGCTGACATATCAGCGGGGGACTTGCACTCCGGGTGGTACCGCAGGAATGTTCTTTGTTGTGCACTCTCTATGGACGTGCAATCGTTTATGTTAGGGTCGGTGGAGGCTACGGTGCTCAATCCACAGAACACAGACTTCTTAATTTCCACCTCCTCTGGACTTGCTGCCCTCGGGATAGGCATGGGCCACTGTCCTTCCGGGAGTCTTAGGAATGCGGGGCCGTCACTGTAGACATTGCGACGGGTGAGGTCATCCAGGGGCATCCCCCGGGTGATGACGTCAGCTGGGTTCTGTTTTGTATCAACGTAGCGCCACTCTGTTTCTCCGGTTAACTCTTCGGTTAAGTCTTGAATCTCGGTGACTCTGACTCCCACGAAGACTTTGTACTTGCATGAGTCCGATTTGATCCAGGCGAGTACCGTCGTGGAATCTGACCACAGGATTGTTCTAGACACCGGTATGGTGAGCTCACGTTGGATGAGCGTGGCTAGGTGCGCTCCGGCTAGGGCTGCGCAGAGCTCTAGGCGTGGGATAGATTGTTGCTTGCGTGGGGCTACTCTCGAGCGGGCGAGGACAAATGCTGTGTAGATCTCTCCCCCCTGGTCTTGGGCCCGTAAGTAGGCTACTGATCCGTATGCGACCTCTGAGGCGTCACTGAAGACGTGTAAGTCCATTTTACATGTCTCTGGCCTCACCGTGGGTGGGAAGTAGCTTCGGCGCATATTAACGCCTGGGAGTGAGTGGAGCTCCATCTCCCACTCTCTCCAGGTGGATGCAAGGGGTGCGGGAATGGGGTCGTCCCAGCCCTGGTCCTTGTCCCACAATGCTCGTACAATCATTTTTGCCCTGGTGGTGTACGGTAGGATACATCCTAGCGGGTCATATTGTCGGGCGAGTGTTGTGTACACACTCCGTCTGGTGGTCGGCGCCGCCGCCGGCCTTCCCTGCTCCGTAGTCAGGGGCTTGTGTCTGTAGTGAAGCGAATCTGTTTTGAATCGCCACACCAATCCCAGGGTCATCTCCTGGGCTTCTCCCGGGATTGTAGCCATCCAGGTCTCGCTGCTGGCTGCCTTGTCCTCGGAGGAGAGGCTGCGCAGTACTTGCGGATCGCTGCTGGCCCACTGCCTGAGATCAAAGCCGCCTTTGATCAATGAGGCGCGGAGTTTAATCAGGAGAGCCTCGGCTTCTTCCTGGGTTGAAAGGCTTTGTAGACAGTTGTCTACGTAGAAGCTGTTCTTTACGCTGTGTCGGACCTCTTCGTCCGCTGCTGGGTCCTCTGCTACATGTTTCTGTAGTGCAAATGTCGCACAGCAGGGGCTGCACGTCGTTCCGAAGGGGAGGACTTCCCATTGGTAGATGGCTGGGTGCTCATCTCCTGGCTTCTCTCTCCATAGGAACCGTAACAGGGGCTTGTCCGCCTCTACTAATCTCACCTGCAGGAAAATTCCTTTAATGTCCCCGCTGATGGCCACCTTTTCCTGGCGGAAGCGGAGTAGAACGCCGAGTAGGGAGGGGCCGAGTGTGGGACCGGGCAGTAACTCTTTATTCAGATTTTGGGATCCGATCTGGTAGCTGCAGTTAAATACTATGCGGTCTTTACCGTTGTGATGGACCTTGTGGTGGGGCACGTACCACGATTCAGTGGTCTGGTCAGCCTCTTTAATGTCCATCTTTGTGACGTGTCCCGCTGTGATGAGCTTCTCAATCTCAGCGCGGTATACACTCTCTTGGGCGGGGTTCTTGGCTAAGCGCCGCTCCGTGTTCAGCAGGTACCGTTCTATGGCGTCTGTCTTGGCGTGGAAAGTAGGCATTCCTTCTCGCCGCAGGAGTGGCGTGGCGTATCTCAACACGCCGTTGACCGGGACTCTCTTGGTCCCTGTCTCGAGGAGGTGAATGGCGTAAATGTCATCTTTAGAGCGAATGTCTTTCTTTCCATTCTTAAAGGGCATTTGTTCCAAGCTCCATAGCCGCTCTACGTGTTGCAGGAGTGCGGTTTCTCCCTCTGTGACTCGGGAGTGGAGACATCTAGTGGCTGTACTTCGGTTGAGAGATTTGGCGAGCGGGCCTTGGAGAGTCCATCCCAAACGGGTCTCGACTGCTGCAGGACAGCCTCGGGGTCCGGTATGAACCCGGTCTATCGGGACAATGAGGTCTGCATGGTCGGAGCCTATCAACAGGGTCGGCATAGCATTGTCTATGAGCGGGATCGGTAACTTGCGCAGATGTGCATATTTCTCCATCAGCTTGGCGACGGGGTATGTGTACCGCGACAGTCCTATTTCTTGGCTGGTGAAAGCGTCTGCAATCTGGTACCGTCGCTCAGGCTGGCCGCTTGCTGCGATAGAGAATGAGACATTCTCGCCCTTTATCGTCTTCAAATCTCGTCTTATTGTCCGAATTGTCATTTGGGTTTCGCTTCCCCGCAGCCCTAGCTGGGCCGCAGCGGAGGCGAGCAGCAGGGTCTTCTCTGACCCGTCATCGAGGACGGCGTAAGTGTCCAGGACTTTATTCTGGTAGCTTAGTGTCACACGCACTACTTTTAGGAGTACTCGGGCTCCACTGCTGCTGGCGGGATCGATGTACATGACGCTCGCTTTGCGGCTGGATGGTGCAGGTGAAGGGCGCCGTCTGTTACTGTCGTGAAGTATGTCCAGATGGGCTCCATCGCACTTGGTGCACCTTTTCTTTAAGCGGCATTCGGCTGCCATGTGTGAGCGCGCACAGCGAAAACAGCGCTTGTTGGACTTTATCCATTGACCTGCTTCCTCCGCGTTCAGCTTGGGGAAGGAGTCACATTGCGCTAGCCAGTGTTCTTTCTCACAGTAGGGGCACACTATCTTCCACTTCTCCGTTCTGGAGGGGGTACTGTGGCTCCTGCTGCTCGGTACTGACTCCGATTGGTGCATCACAGTCACCGATCTTCTTCCATCATTTAGTCGTCTGGTTCCTTCTCTGGAGCCAGGGGTGCTCCGTCCGAATGTATCTAGCCGTAGGCTGCTGACTTCTCTCGCCAGGAAGTCTGCTAGATCGAGGAGGTTCGGTTCGGGGCCATTCGGGTCTCTGTGGTCCCTCTGCCGCCTAAAGCGCTCCTGACGAGCGGGCGGCAGCTTCTCCAGGATCCTTTCCACATTTGAGTTGGCGTAAAGTTCATACTTCCCCTTCTCTCTTTGCGCTCCCAACATCCCTACCAGGGACTGCACTCTGATGGACAGGTCGTCCAGTGCTCGATTGACTATTGCTGGGGGTAAGCGGTCGATGTGTCGGATCTCCTGGATCACGTAATCCCATATGCGCCCATACCTCTGGTCCAATGCTACCAGCGCTGCTGTGTATGGGGTGGTGGAAGTCGCGTAGGCGAGCGCTATATTATGTGCGCGGGGCACCTTTAAGTGCTGCAGTAGGATGGCGTATTTGTGGCGTTCATCCAATACATCCACCAACATGGTCTCCAGACACATGCGGAGTTCTGTATACTGGGCCCGGTTCTCTTGGGTGAAGTCGGGTACCATAGGCGTGCCAATGTATGACGCTGACTGTGGATACATCGGCGAGCGTTGGGGGAGAGGCCTCCTAGGCGAGTCTCCTCCCGCTCCTTGGTATGGGCTGGTACCGGCAGTGTACCATGGCCCGCTTGTCCAGGTGCTGTTCCTCGGTGCGGGTCGTGCGTCGTGCTCACCCGTGTATAGAGTCGGGGGTCTGTAGCGCAGCTCCGCGGGAGTATAGCCTGGGCTGTACCGGACCTCCTGGTCCGGTAGAGTACTGTGCTGTCTTCGGGCGCGGTTCTCCTCCTCTTCCTCTTCGTCTTCAGTTAGGTCATCCAGTGCTTGTAGTCTCTGGTTTAGCCTCTCCACAGGATATGCTGCTCCTTCCCGGTTGCTAGGTCTCGCTTGGACCGGTGGGGGGAGGTGGTCTGTGGGGGGTATAGACCTCGTCTGTTGGTCAAGTTCAGGGTTGTTTACTCGGCTAGGGGATGCCGCCCTGGAGGTGTGTCTAGACGAGTTCCTGGAGCCTCTGGCGGAGGGAGAGGGTGTTGTCCGTCTGATCAGCTGTTCTATTAGTTGCGACTGCTGTCTGTCGCGCGCTGCGTCCCGTTGAGCACCGGCTCGTTCTCGGGCCACATTCTCTTCCATCTGAATGCGTCTTATTTCTAGACGTATCTGCTCGTGTTCGCTTCGCTGCTGGATCTGCAGTCGGTCGCGTTCAGCAGCGGCGTTCAGGCTGATGAGGAAGGCCTGCTGTAGGGTCCTCTCTGCCTCGCTGGGAGAAGGCGGTTGTATAGGGGAGCCTTCCCTCGGGGTACTCCTTGCGGAGCCTTGGAGTTCTATCTCCACGGTGCTCTCCCAGTCTTCTTCCGTGCCGAGTTCTCTCTCGGTAGCGTTGTATTCCTCCCGGGACTCATCAGGGACTACTTCTTCAGTACTGGCGGGGTGTGAAGTCATGTCTGGTTCCCACTGGTCCCCACCGTGAACTTGGTCAGTTACATTAGAGCCCGTAGGGGCCTCTATGGTTGGGGTAGTCTGGGCGTTGGGGTTAGACATACTTTTACTTTCTAGTTTTACCGCGTTTACTGTTAGTAGAAGACTAGGTTGTTGACTGACAGCGTAAGCCTCTAAGTACTGAGGGAGCCGTCGTTCGCGCTGCGGGCGTTGGTTAGGAGGATCGTTTCGTGGAGTGTTCATCATAGGCCATTTCAATATTAATAACACTATATTAATATTACACTAATTACCATCCGGCTCGAAGGACCAATTGTAACTGAGGGGTACAATTCCCTGACTGTATTACTAGATATGATACTTACTACCACTACCTTTGTACTTAATATTCGGCCACCCAGTACACGGCATAAATATATTATCATGAACACTCTCACGTAGATGAAACGGATCCAACACAAATGTACGAATTAGAAACAAGTCTTTATTGCCTACACAGCGATGGTGTGTAGACTAAACACTTAATCACTTAATTACATTTATGAATTGAAATAGTATGCACTTTTATGGCAAGGAGTATTCGTCGGTATATCAATAGATAATGTCCAATCTCTGAAGGCGCAGGTGGTAAATATACGACCTGGAATAGTTAAGGAATAACAGCAATGATACTTTAATGATTATAGGCTGGATACACTAGAGGGGGTTAATCCGGTCGCTTGTAAGCCGACAGGAGTAGGAGGGGGGGGGGGTAGAATCCAGCTGCCTCGTCCGGCCAAGGGTATCCCAGGAGAACCCACTGTAGTGCCGTTCAATGCGCCGGCGATCCTTGGACCACAGATGAAAGCAGGTGGACTCTTTGTGGGCCGGCTCTCTCCGGTCCACGGGGGAGAGATGTGGAGAGACCTCGTCTTGCAGAGCGTCTCCTCACCTTGTGTCCTCTCCAGGGGGGGGGGTTCCAACACACGGTAGTGTCGGGGGTCTTTATCCATAGAATAATCAAAGTATCCAAAGCATAATCCGTGCCTGGGAAGGCGGGCTGTCGTCGGTAGAATAATCCGGTATACAGGTCCACTCGCTCGTCGGCTCTGGGGCTCCTCGGGTGCAGCTTCACATAGGGTCAACCACCCTGGGTAAGCAGCCAGTTCTCTGCCCGAAACGATGGGGTACTGACTACGGTAGTATTCTCACCGCACGAAGCACTATATATTAAACAGACTATTATTAGCTCAATAGACTACGTCCAACTCGACGATATAGTGCCAAATATGACTATTCAAATATTAATATACACGATGTCTCAATACCGATGGTAGGCGAACTTGGCCTTACTCCCACACGTGGCATCGCGGGGAGGCTTTACGTCTGTGACTCTATTGGAGGGTAAGAAACTGGACCGAAAAGAAAGTCCTACTTTAGTAGCGCAGTATATATACGCACTATGAACAAATAGTCCCATTAGTGGTGCGGTAGCCAAATTCCTACGCGGAACTAGGACTTGTTCGTACATGTCGAGCGGTACGTTTGAACTGGGTCTGAGGGGTATGGCAGCCTGGCACCAAGGTCTCGACCAATAGTAGAATGGAGACTATTATGGGATGTTCAGTAGGCTAGAATGGATATTCAATGCATATTGTACAAGGAATATACAAGGGATATCAGGGAATATTAGAGAATATACAAATACAATTAAATATATATATATAAATAAATATATATATTCGGTTTAATCTGGCCCTTCACAACAAGCTGTATTATATATATGTGTGTATGTATGAAAAAAAAAAAAGAAAAAAAGGTTAATGAATACTTTAGAATAGTATAATAATTTTTTTGTATTATAATATTTGTTTTATATTTCATTACCTAAATGTGTTCCAAGTAACAGCCCTAATACAGAGTGATATTCTGACATACAACATAAACAAGAGCTCACACTTGGCCTGTGGGCTGCTGTCTCTGTCTAAATCTAACTCTTAAGACTCAACGTCACTATAAAGTCCATCTATCAGGGATGTGATTGCGCCTTGACCTGAACATTTTCTAAACTATTTTAATTTTTTTTATAAACACTCCATTTGAATCAATGAACACATTTTATTTGTATATATTGAACTGTTCACAGGGAAGATGAAGGTGGGAGAGGAAAGGGACAAAGAAAATGAATCAAATATCTCAGTGTCCCCCTAAACATTTTAAAGGGTGTCATCTTGACCCCTCCCAAGTCATCCTGGCTCAAACACTAACGTTAGGACCTTATCTTTTCTTCTTTGCAACCAGATTGTGCAACACCTGTAACCGCCTCCTCTGGAAGTCTTGCCTACTGCGAAGGGCTGCAGTTGGACTAATGGACTCTTTTGCTTTTCTTTTGCTCTCAGGTCGATTTTGAGAATGAAGGTGGTGACATTTCTCCATCTCAGCTTCTTGGTTATGTCTAGGTTGGCTTCTGTACCTCATGCTTGAGAGTTGATGTGTCTACAGAGCTTCACATTAACTGGACAATGCTTGCTCTCCCTTGAGTAGTGTTGAGTGGCAGACTGCTGCACTGCTTGCAAGTAACCTTTCCTGGTTGGTCAGCTTTACAAAAGCAATCCAGTGTTAGTGTGTTTCCTAGTGTGTTGACGTCTTTACAGCATCTTGCGCCACTCAACAAAACTGCTAACATTATCGATAGCCAATGAAAATCTGTTATGCAAGAATAGCAGCTCTGATAAATGTTGCTTTCGCGTTTCACTTAGACCAGGTGGAAAAATTATCAAAACATATAATAATAAAAAAAAAAAATTAAATATTTTTTGTATCATGATTTTAAGTCTGAAAAAAAATGGAAATCCGGTTAAAAACTGAGAAATCACATCCCTGATCTATTTGCAGTTTGGACATAACTTGGTAGCAGGAGAGTAGGAGCCTCATTACACTACCCTCCTGGTGCTTGGTGCACAGGGTGTAACAGCTCTTCTGGTGCACAGGGTGTAACAGCCCTTCTAGTGTTACGGGGTGTAACAGCCCTTCTGGTGCTACGGGGTATAACAGCCCTTCTGGTGTTACGGGGTGTAACATCCCTTCTGGTGCTACGGGGTGTAACAGCCCTTCTGGTGTTACGGGGTGTAACATCCCTTCTGGTGCTACGGGGTGTAACAGCCCTTCTGGTGCTACGGGGTATAACAGCCCTTCTGGTGCTACGGGGTGTAACAGCCCTTCTAGTGTTATGGGGTGTAACAGCCCTTCTGGTGCTATGGGGTGTAACAGCCCTTCTGGTGTTACGGGGTGTAACATCCCTTCTGGTGCTACGGGGTGTAACAGCCCTTCTAGTGTTTTACGGGGTGTAACAGCCGTTGAGGGGCATGGGGTGTAACAGCCCTTCTGGTGCTACGGGGTGTAACAGCCCTTCTAGTGTTATGGGGTGTAACAGCCCTTCTGGTGTTACGGGGTGTAACAGCCCTTCAGGGGCACGGGGTGTAACAGCCCTTCTAGTGTTACGGGGTGTAACAGCCCTTCAGGTGCACAGGGTGTAACAGCCCTTCAGTTGCACGGGGTGTAACAGCCCTTCTGGTGTTACGGGGTGTAACAGCCCTTCTAGTGTTACGGGGTGTAACAGCCCTTCTGGTGTTACGGGGTGGAACAGCCCTTCTAGTGTTACAGGGTGTAACAGCCCTTCTAGTGTTACGGGGTGTAACAGCCCTTCTAGTGTTACGGGGTGTAACAGCCCTTCTAGTGTTACGGGGTGTAACAGCCCTTCTGGTGTTGTGCAGCCTGCCGACTCACCGCAGGCTTGGGTTCAGCGAGCCAGTCGGCGAGCAGCTCCAGGAAGTGGCCGGCCTGGCCCCAGCCACACAAACAGTCTATCAGCGGGCTGTACTGGGTCTGCTTGGCCCCGGGCTCCATCTTCCTCAGCCTGGACATGACCCCGCAGCTGGGAACGGGAAGGACGGGACACGGATTATTAGGTCGACGTTACGCCAGAGAGAGGTCACGAAAAGAGAGATCAGAGAACAAGAGAGATCAACTCTGACCTGAATGTGGGGATGGCAGCAGGGGGCAGCATAGAGGCCAGCAGTATGAGAGGCTCCGTGCAGCGCTCATCCTGAAAGACGAGGAGAGAGAAGCGGATCTTTGTGAAGGGAGCAGATCATTAGGATTAAACATGGTCCCTGAGCTCAATTCACACATCCAAAGCTTTATTAGTTGGGGGTGTCCTGTACCATGTTGTTATGTCTTGTAACTCTCCCCCTCTGCATTTCCTGTCACTCTACATTATGCTAGGCTGACCAAACGTCCCGATTTGTGCGGGACAGTCCCGCAATTTAGCCCTCTGTCCCGCATGCCGCAACAGAAGAAAAATGTCCCGCAATTCAATAAGTGTCCCACATTTCAATAAACAATTTAAAATATATGAATTATTATTGTTTTTGTCCTCTCATTAATCCCCAACCATGCACTAATAATGCACCGCAGGTACTGTACGTTACATAGCCTATAGTCTAACCAGCGCAAGCGCATCTACTATACATAGCGAGGATACTATTGTACATACATAGCACCTGCCTGGCGCGAGCTGTTTATGTTATGAATAGGCCTACCAGTGCCATTCTATTTCATCGCATCTGATGCGTCTAATCACGGGACGACCAAACTCTTCCCACTCGCTGTGTGCTATTGGACTCCCGAGCTGGGACTAATGAAACGGCAGACGCAATACACAGCAAGATCACGAGCAGGCTTCGTCAAAATGGTCTGGGCTTATAGAGATCGCATATCCGCATATGCAGCGAATAATTAGTGTTAACTATGGAAAACACAAATCTGTGTACAAAAAGCTTCACGACGACCACAACAGCATTGTGAAGGCAAACTGTCTGGCCCACATCATTCACAACATGCGCGCATAATGCAGGCGACAGGCTGAATGTCGACATGTCATTGATTGAGGTAAATGAAGAGTGAAATTCAAGTCAAAGCGAATTTCTCTAACATGTCAAGCTTTTTATAAATATGCTCTTGGGCAGAAGGCTCTACTTGAATCTGCATGGTTGAGTAATAATATAGATTCCTCAAGCACTAACTACTTGTACGTGCACTATGGTGCTCTCCAAGGTGCTGAAACATTGGAGGCGCATTTCTAGTGTTTGCTTGGAGGCACAATGCGAAGGCACATTTCTAGTGTTACAGCCATTTGCTTAGCCTACCGTTTCCCATAGGCAATTTTTTTTATAGTCGTTTCCTATTATTCACTGCTGTTTTAATTAGTTTATGTATATGTATTTCACTAATGCAGGATAACACTCTTTTGTAGGCCTACTCATGCTACTCATGTTATTATATGCATCCTGTATATGCCTGTGATATATTTAAATGTAACATGTTAATTAAAGTAAAAAAGAAATCAAATGTATATATGATAAGAAAGTATTAAAAGTATTATCATTTTAATAATTGTACAATTTTGTCAGATTATCATTGAATGAAGAATGTTAACTTTGTAGTGTTCTGGACCGGTTTAGAATGAAGGAAGCCAGTGTAGACAATGTATGCACTTCAGTATCACATTACAAGAGAGATCACAGGTTACATGTACATCTTAACTATAGCCATAGGACTCTGGAACCTCTAGGAGTCAGTACTGTAGCCTACCATCGCTGTCGGTAGGTAATTTAACAGCATGTTGGATTGCATGGTATGGTCTTCTATACAATTATGAGTATAATAAGCAATTAAGACGCAACAATATTGTGTTTAATACATTAAATGCTTATATTTATCAAAATTATGAATACATTATGTTAACATGATTCTTGCATACGTATTCATTACTGTCCCGCAATTTCAACAAATGTCCCGCAAAATCGACATGCTGTCCTGCATTTGGATCATATGGATTTGGTCACCCTACATTATGCTCTCTAATAACATAACACACACCATTTGGTTCATGTATTTATCAAGTACCGTACAGTATCATCAGCATATACCGGTACTTATTATATATATATTTTTTGCATTAGTGGCGCCAGTGGGAATCGAACCCCTAACCCTGGAAGTGTTAGGGTCACTCTCTACCATTCACCTGCAGTCGATCCCCTAACAAACAAAATAATAATACATTTTAAATAAAGGTTTACTGGTTGATTTACCTCAAAGGTATGGAGATACTTGGGCAAGACGCTGCCAAACTTGGCGATGGTGTACTGCTCCGTCTCCTTGTTCTTCTCCAGGGCCAGCTTCACCGTTCTCCACAGGATGACCACCACCTCCAGCAGACTGCCCACCATGGCCGGCTCCTCCAGGACACGCATGGCGTCCTTCAGAGCGCGCTCGGAGGCCTGGAAGAAGAGAAGAAGCTCTATGCTGATTTCCATACAGACACTTTCAACTTGAAACATGAACCAGCGGTGTTCCATTAAGGATACCAATTGTACACCACAGATACCACAAATTCTTCTATGAAAGAGAGACATCGAGAGGTTTTGTTTCAGATTTTTATCATCAATTACTAACGGCCTCGTATGAAACCCTACATCTAGACTCAGTCTGGAGGAGGGATATACCAGACCTGGAGATAGACTTTGACTGGCAAGAAGCCTGGGCAAATGTACGCCTTGCATCAAGGAACCCGGACCATCAACAAATCAATCTTAACTATATTCACAGGACATACTTAACTCCTATAAGACTGAACAAAATGGGTCTTAAACAAGACTCCAAATGCTCCTTATGTACAAATGGGGATGAAGGGACATTTATGCACATGTACTGGGACTGCCCACCAGTTAAGATATTTTGGAAAGAAGTGACCCAGCAATTGTCAAATCTCTTAACTCTGGATATACCTGTACACCCCTCTGTATTACTGCTGAATGATGTCTTTGAGCATGCAGTACCTCCACAGCTAAAGAGATTGGTTTTATCCGGTATCACAGTGGCTAAAAAGCTGATAGCATCACGATGGTTTCAACCGGAAAAAATTTGCCGTAAGGTCTGGATTCTTACATATCTCGATGTGATTTATCAAGAAATATCAACAGCTAGAATTTTGGGTCTCAATGAATCCAAAATGGCAATGTGGTTAGAAGTGGTGGAGAGAATAAAAGCCAGCATATAATGGTAGTGTCTGGTTAGGAACAAATTATAATGGTTGGATTATCCAATGGGGGGTCCGGGAGAGGGGGGTACGAGCTGGAGCATATGTGTATTTGTATATCCTATTGTGTGTTGTCATGTTTGTTTATGTGTTTGTTTAAAAAATAATAAAAAAATAAAATACAAAAAAAAAACATGAACCAGCGATGGGGCGGCTGGGTAGCACAGCGGACTAAGCGCTCGCCTACCACCCCAGAGACTCTGGGATCGAATCCAGCTCGTCAGCGATACCTCCAGCTTGGTCAGTCGTCCCTACTAACACAATTGGCAGTGTTAGCGGGTGGGAAGCCGGTGGGGTATGTATCCTACTGGTCGGTCGGGGCGCCTGTTCAGCAGGGAAGGGATCTGGGGGAGATAGTGTGATCCTCCCACGCGTTACACTCCCCCGGTGAGAGTCCTCGCTGTCAGGTGAAAAGAAGCGGCTGGCTGACTCCACATGTATCGGAGGAAGACATGTGGTAGTCTTCTCCCTCCCCAGGCCGACAGTAGGGGGAAAAAGCGCGCAACGACCAGGAAGGGAATTGGCATAACGATAAATTGGGATGGGAGAAAAATACGGAAAAAAGGGGGAGAAAAAAGTTGATCAAAAGAAACATGAACCAGCGTTCTATAGAATCAGGGTTCCCACAGACATTGCAAAATTAAATTCAAGGACTTTCACATACTTTTCCAAGCACTATTTTTCATTCTAAAAGAGCCTTTAAAAGGATACAATTCACTTTTAAATGCTGTTTTTTTTATTGAAAAATAAAAATGTATCGACAAGTTACACTTTAGATTAAAAAAATATATATTTCTTGATTCAGAGATTTTTGATCATGGATGAACAAAACTTTCAATGCGAATGGTTGATTTGAATTTCAAAGACTTGTCGTAGAAATATTATCATGTCAATATAGATCTGTGTTGAGATATCATTTTATCTTTGTACAGCTTGACTGATTCAATATGACCAACTAGTATAATGTGTGTGCGTCTCTTTAAAATACTCCAAAGTGCCAAGGTATTCTCTCTCCCTAGCCAGGCCATAACAAGGTCTTGTTATTGATTCCCTAACTGAACCCGTTTTGTTTATACTTTCAGTCATATCTGAATGTCTAATGTTACGTCTTGAAACTATGTATTAATGTTACGTCTGACCAGACCTCTTTGTCACTTTCTGGTCAGACGCTCGTGTGTGAACACATGTTGTCTCTGATTGTAAACTAATCACTTTTCTTCTGTGGCCACAGATGAAATAAACTATGTTTTTCAATTTTTTTATGATATATATATTTTTTGTGCACTCTACCCCCTACCGTCGGTCTGGGAGGGCGGAGACTATCGCATGCTTCCTCCGACACATGTGTAGCCAGCCCACCGCTTCTTTTCACCTGGCAGCGTGGACTCTCACTGGGAGAGTAACGTGTGGAAGGTCACACTACCTCTCCCAGATCCTTCCCTTGCTGTGCAGGCGCCCCGACCGAACTGTAGGAGTCGCTGTTTACAACGACCAGGACCCACCCTCGCCAGGTTTCCCTCCCGCTAACACTGCCAATGGACCTATCTCAAACCCTGCCCTCTTTTCTTGATCCTCCAATCACAGCTGTCGCTTACCTCGGACTTCCTCGTAGCGACAGCTGTGATTGGAGGATCAAGAAAAGGGGCAGGGTTTGAGATAGGTCTAATAGTAAGTATGGACGGTCGGCCCACCAGGAAGCACCACAGCTGGATTCGATCCCACTGTCTCTGTGGTGGTAGACAGGCGCTTAGTCCGCTGTGCTACCCGGCCGCCCATGTTTTTCTATTTTTAATAAGGACTCAGAATGATTACAAAGCGGCTCATACTTTGTCCTTTAATATTTTCCATAACACTTTTTAAGCACCTTGTAAGCACTTTAGGGGGCTTTCTCACTAACCATTCGGGGTCGAATCAGAGCCTGATCGCACCCAAAAAGGGTGTGTCCGTCCTACTGAGAACGCTCCCCTCCGTCCCCGGGGACGCTGATTCGCTCCAAACCTGGACTGCTGAAATAGGTGGTTCCGGGTGCACGCCAGTGGGAGCGGGGGGCGTGGTGTACGAGCTTGTACCAAAACACGGGAAAGGCTTGCTGTATCAACTAGCTGACACACAACGTCATTACTGTAATGCTTTCATGCTTGCTTGAATTTTGGGCAGATAAAAACATACAGCAACAACTGGACAATACCCACAAAAACTATATTTATGGGCAATTTGGCGAGTTCAGAGAACTTCAGAGCTCAACCAAACAAGCATGTTGAGCCTCACGGCTCAGTGGATGAAAACATGAAGCCACGTTACAAGCACAAGACTTCCTAGCGGTAACCCTGGAAAACGTTCAAAGCGGACTCCACGACACCAGTTCCATTCGTGAGAAAAGGGGGTGGGTTATATTGACAAGGCTTGACAACAGAGGTTCAAATATAACTTCATATTTATTGGTTATTTGTTTCTTTATATCAGCATCCAGTTTCCACCGCTGTGTGTTAAAACTCTTCCTGTGTTGACGTTCGAGCGTGACATCATCGCCTACGGCAAGCTTACACGCTCAAAACGCAAACCGTAAACAAAACCGGGAGCGCACCAAGACTGCAGTGTGTACACAAACTAGAGGGGGGAGAGGGAGGGGGGGAGTTCGCACCCAAGGATGGAGCGAGGACGGAGCGGAGCTGGTTCGACCCCGAATGGCAGTGAGAAAGCCCCCTTATGCACTTCAAGGACCTTGTGCGAACCCTGTAGACTGAGTGTAGAATGAACTATAATTAAAGAGTTGACATTAGGAAATGGGTACTGTGGAGGAATCATTTTGATTGCCCCAAACAATAGCTTAGTTCACACCTAGGTGAGAGGCCAGGGGCCCCCACCCCTCTATCCCAAGGGGATCAATACAATTATATCTTATCTTATCTAAGCTCATGGGCTCCTTCTCTTCTTCAGTGTCTCCTAGCTGGCCAGCCTGGCCATGAGGAGAGCACTCCTTTCAGCCACAGCTCATTTAACCAACATGTACTTTGTATTAATTTTTTTTTATTACTATTAACAGTTTCAGTGCCGGCCAGTTAACATTGAAAACCCTGTTGAGTGCCAGCATCCACTTCAATGATAGCGTTAAAAAACGCATAATCTATGTTGTAAATTATGGCTATGTGTCTAATCTGCCTGTCGTTTATCAATGACTTGTTTGCAGTCAACATTGTCGAAACAGATTGTTTTTTTATCAGTTAATTTTCGTTTTATAGCATTTTGAAAAGCCCTCATTTAAGGAAAATATAAAGATTCCGTGATAAAAGGCATTTACTGGAATATTCTAGAATACACAAAAACGTTTTCAAATAAACGCTAGATTATCGATAGTATATGTGTATTTATGCACGCTATAGAGGCGGGCTGAAATATCGATTATCTTATTTCCTCATCAGCGATCACAGCCACACAGCCACACACAGCATAGGGCAAACGCTTATATCTCCGTGAAAACAGGTCTGATTATCCTAAGACTGGTAAAATAGATTCCTTACCCGAGATCAGATTATTCCAATTCCTGATCGCCATTCCAAATATCGATCACGCTTATTGATTACAGTGTTGGTACTGTGAATACATAATCGTCGCTGTTCTGAGGGCCGGCGATCACTTGGTCTCTTCAGATGCCTTGACGGAAAAATAAAATGAGCAAACTAACCACTCCCCCTGCATCAATCTGAGCTGATGGGGTGCAGTTACACAGGGAGAGACGATAGGGGGCGGTATCTTCCCAATTGAGCTCAGAGAGACTCTGCAGCACTAACCCGAGGCTCGATTGATGAAATATGAATTCAAATCGCCAATAAAAAGAAATACGGCAAACAAACAACATTTGTCGTCGTCGGCACTCAATGGGGGGTCTGATAAGACGACAATTGTCGTGGCTGGCATCCAAAGTGTTAAACCTGTTTTGATCAGAAGATCCGTCCTCGATATAAATGATAAATTAGAATCTACCACAGTACTCGCAAAAATCTCAGCCTCCTCAGATGAAAACGGTGGCCGCTAGACGGTCGGGAGCACTTTTGTGGACCAACCCTCAGCTCTGAACTCGGCAGAATCTGCACCTGGCTTGCTGATAACAAACTATTATTATTACACCTGGGTAAAACAGAGTCCATTCTCTTTGGATCAAATAACAAACTCAGCAAGGCCAACGGCTTCTCTGTTGCAGTGTGGGTGACAATATTGTCACAAGGAAAGATGAAATTACATACCTGGCTTCCATCCTAGAGGTAAATCTTTCCTGTGACAAAATGGCAACCAATGTAATCAAAAAAGTCAACCAACAAACAAGATTCTTGTACCAGATCTCCTCTCTGGTAAACAATAATACCCTGAAGAAGACTAACAGGAGCACTCATTCAAGGGTACTATGACTATGCATGCACCTCATGGTACCAAAGCACCTCAAACTAAAGGCAAAAAAATAAAGATTACAAACATCACAAAACAAACTGGTCAGACTACTGCTTGACCTGACTCCTAGAACCCACCTCACCCCTGCCCATTGACAACCTAGGATGGCTTAGAGTAGACGACAGAGTACAGAAACTTGCAATGGGCCTGGTCTACAAGATACACTACACCACTAAGGTACCCATGTACATCTCGAAATACTTCCCAAAGGTCAGTGAATACCACAAACACAACACCAGAGGGAGTTCCACAAATCATGTTCAAACCAGATTCGGCTCAAACAAGGGACTAAACACATTTAGCAATTATGCCACAACAATGTGGAACGCCCTACCCACAGCCGTAAAATAATGAAAAAAAAAAAAGATTATGATGAATTGAAAATGGATCTATCTAGATATGCTAATGCAACTCTCTTACGCTGCTGTTCTCCTTGTTGCTGTCATTCAGCACCGTCAGGTCCCCATGGTTCTGGATGCAGGTGTTGAGAATGCTCCTGATGGACAGCATCAGCTTGACTGGAAGAGGAAGCAGAATCTCGTTATCACTCCTGTATTGTATCATGTTACACAATGCACCATTATTACTGGACATCATTTGTTCTAAATGTTGTGCAAAAGTTCAGCAAAGCCCCATTATTATGAAGCAAACTAACCTATGTTCAGCTCGTAATCTGTACAGAGCTATGTTGAAAAGCCTAATACATGGCCAATCAAAGCAAGGCCTTGTTGTACTAAGCACAGCCCACACATGTTAAGAACATAACAAAATATCATGACAAGATTTTTTCCAATATTATGATATATTCATATTCATATCAATATCAGCTGCAATCTATTTCCCCTAATGCCTCTGTACGTTTGCCATGTTGTTTCACAATGTTCACAATGACAGCAGCCAGCCAGCTCGCTTGTTGGATTATCTCACGTTCGCTATTAATTAAAAACAATATCAAATGTTAACGTTTTCTAATAGTTCGCAGTGACTATTGAATAGCAATTTGCCATTAGTTAGTATTGCCCATTCCTCTTGTATACATGGGTCCACTCACTCACTCACTCACCTATGTTGGTGGGGGTTGTGTAAATGGGTCCACTCACTCACTCACCTATGTTGGTGGGTGTAACTGAGGGGTACAATTCCCTGACTGTATTGAGAGTATGGTATTATTAAACCACTACTTAGTTATGTACTTTAATTACTGGCCATACAGTACATGATATATCTGGTGAACCTGGTACCCACACAAGAATACAACAATGACACCTAAAGTTCTATTTGGAGGGATTTATTATTATTATAGCAACGGTAGGTTACAGAATGAGAATTATAATTGCGCTTGTAAGGCGAAGAACAATTAAGTAGGTCAAGAGCGTAAGTCCATGAGAATAGTAAGATGGGTATAACTGACGCCACCTGTAGCATAAGAATTACATAAGGCACACTCGTAGTCAGCTGGAGACACTAAGGGGTTCCCTCCGGTTGTAAGCCAGCAGGGCAGAGGAATGTTCGGGAGCAAAGTCTGGGTCAACGAGGAATAAAGAAGCTCCAGCTACGGGAGGCGGTACATGTACTCCCCTTGATCGGCAGACAAAAGCAACAGCTATAATCCAGTATGCTAGACAGCATGGATGAAAGCTAGCCAGCCTCTGTGGTCCTAGAGGCGGGCTCGATGATGCTCCTCACAGGGTAGATCCCACACAGCAGTGGGGTAGACGGTTCTCTGCTCCAGCAGCCACGGTACCAAAGCAATATAATCCAGCCGGAAAAGGCTCTGCATTCGCCGGTGTAGATTCTCCTGTGCACTATACTTCACATTTAACTAGGTCGAACTTGACGTTATTTCACTAAACTCTGACACTTTTACTATCTTATTCGCACATGTTATAAGTGCTCTATTTAGACGCAAGGTTGCTCACTTCACTTGGTCGTTGACTCGTGGTGAAGGCTTCAACTTTGGGATAAGACTAGACTAGACTACTGCTGTATCCACCTGCGACGTATTTATACGTAAGGTGAATAATCTAGTGCCAACCTCAGTTCTGTCTCGTATTACTGCGCAAACCTGGACATGTTGAGACATGCCTTGGCGGTGTCTTTGAACTCGCCATTGGGGGTATGGTCGTTGGCGCCTAGGGGTCGCTGTCCAATAGGAGAACGAATATTATGGTCTGGTTTGTACCTAGGTAAAGGGATATTCCGTGTATATATACAAAGAATATACAAGGGATATCAAACGATATACAAATATTATACAAGGGATCTCAAGTAATAAATATATATATTCGGTTTAATCTGACCCTTTGTAACAGTGGGGGTTGTATACATGGGTCCACTCACTCACTCACCTATGTTGGTGGGGGTTGTATACATGGGGGCGTACTGGTAGAACTTCCTGGCAGCCATGGGGTTCATCTGGATGAGGGTGATGCAGCGACAGCACCACTGCTTCTCCGTCTCGTTGGTGGGGAAGAAGGAGGAGATGAGGAGATTGACGATGCGCTTGGAGACGGGCTGGGAGTCCACTGCCAGACGGGCCAGGAGGTGATCCATTTTACACACATCCCAGAACTGGAGAGAGGGGGGTGGGTAGGAGACAGCTGTGTGTCGTATGTCAAATGCTACTGGCATTGCATTATTATGGGAAACGCTGGATGGGACAATATATGAAAATTCGATATATATATATATGCTATATATATATATATATATATATATATATATATATATATATATATATATATATAAAAATTATATGTTATCGTGGGGCAGAAAAAGTAACACTCCCGTCTGCACTGAGGACGCTCCGTCTGCACTGAGGACACTCTGTCTGCACTGAGGACACTGTCTGCACTGAGGACACTCCGTCTGCACTGAGGACACTTCCGTCTGCACTGAGGACACTCTGTCTGCACTGAGGACACTCTGTCTGCACTGAGGACACTCTGTCTGCACTGAGGACACTCTGTCTGCACTGAGGACACTCTGTCTGCACTGAGGACGCTCTGTCTGCACTGAGGACACTCCGTCTGCACTGAGGACACTTCCGTCTGCACTGAGGACACTCCCGTCTGCACTGAGGACGCTCTGTCTGCACTGAGGACACTCAGTCTGCACTGAGGACGCTCAGTCTGCACTGAGGTCTGCACTGAGGACACTCCGTCTGCACTGAGGACGTTCCGTCTGCACTGAGGACACTCCGTCTGCACTGAGGACGCTCCCGTCTGCACTGAGGACGCTCCCGTCTGCACTGAGGACGCTCCCGTCTGCACTGAGGACACTTGGTCTGCACTGAGGACACTTGGTCTGCACTGAGGACGCTCCCGTCTGCACTGAGGACGCTCCCGTCTGCACTGAGGACGCTCCCGTCTGCACTGAGGACGCTCCCGTCTGCACTGAGGACGCTCCGTCTGCACTGAGGACGCTCCGTCTGCACTGAGGACGCTCCGTCTGCACTGAGGACACTCGGTCTGCACTGAGGACACTCGGTCTGCACTGAGGACACTCCGTCTGCACTGAGGACGCTCGGTCTGCACTGAGGACACTCCGTCTGCACTGAGGACACTCCGTCTGCACTGAGGACACTCCGTCTGCACTGAGGACACTCCGTCTGCACTGAGGACGCTCCCGTCTGCACTGAGGACGCTCCCGTCTGCACTGAGGACACTCCGTCTGCACTGAGGACGCTCCGTCTGCACTGAGGACGCTCCCGTCTGCACTGAGGACGCTCCCGTCTGCACTGAAGACACTCCGTCTGCACTGAGGACGCTCCCGTCTGCACTGAGGACGCTCCCGTCTGCACTGAAGACACTCCGTCTGCACTGAGGACGCTCCCGTCTGCACTGAGGACGCTCCCGTCTGCACTGAAGACACTCCGTCTGCACTCCGTCTGCACTGAGGACGCTCCCGTCTGCACTGAGGACACTCCGTCTGCACTGAGGACGCTCCCGTCTGCACTGAGGACACTCCGTCTGCACTGAGGACGCTCCCGTCTGCACTGAGGACGCTCCCGTCTGCACTGAAGACACCGTCTGCACTCCGTCTGCACTGAGGACGCTCCCGTCTGCACTGAGGACGCTCCCGTCTGCACTGAAGACACTCCCGTCTGCACTGAGGACGCTCCCGTCTGCACTGAAGACACTCCGTCTGCACTCCGTCTGCACTGAGGACGCTCCCGTCTGCACTGAAGACACTCCGTCTGCACTGAGGACAGTCCCGTCTGCACTGAGGACGCTCCCGTCTGCACCGAGGACACTCCGTCTGCACTGAGGACACTCCGTCTGCACTGAGGACACTCCGTCTGCACTAAAATCATCAGTGTGGCAGCACTTCTGCTTTCCCGTGAAAGTATTGTGGATGCATCAAATCGTGAACTCTCTTTATGTTCAACGCTCACAGCCACTGTGCACCGCCTGGCCACTGGGAAGCTCTTCGTATGCAATATAGCCTACAGGCGGCTCTTCTTACCTTGGCCGCTCGCGTCGCCTTGACCTTCATCAGCATGTCGAGGAAAGCCACGCGGACCTTCTCTGAAGTGTCGTGAAAGCTGTTCTTCAGGGAAGGCAGGAGCTTCGCCAGCAGCGGGTGGCTCATGGGGTTGTTCAGGACGAATGTTAAGCACTGGAGGACACATGAGACCAGTCACAAACACTGTTGTTCAGGACGAATGTTAAGCACTGGAGGACACATGAGACCAGTCACAAACACTGTGTTGTTCAGGGTGAATGTTAAGCACTGGAGGACACATCAGACCAGTCACAAACACTGTGTTGTTCAGGACGAATGTTAAGCACTGGAGGACACATGAGACCAGTCACAAACACTGTTGTTCAGGACGAATGTTAAGCACTGGAGGACACATCAGACCAGTCACAAACACTGTTGTTCAGGACGAATGTTAAGCACTGGAGGACACATGAGACCAGTCACAAACACTGTGTTGTTCAGGACGAATCTTAAGCACTGGAGGAGACATGAGACCAGTCACAAACACTGTTGTTCAGGGTGAATGTTAAGCACTGGAGGACACATGAGACCAGTCACAAACACTGTTGTTCAGGGTGAATGTTAAGCACTGGAGGAGACATGAGACCAGTCACAAACACTGTGTTGTTCAGGGTGAATGTTAAGCACTGGAGGAGACATGAGACCAGTCACAAACACTGTTGTTCAGGATGAATGTTAAGCACTGGAGGAGACATGAGACCAGTCACAAACACTGTTGTTCAGGACGAATGTTAAGCACTGGAGGAGACATGAGACCAGTCACAAACACTGTGTTGTTCAGGACGAATGTTAACACATTCCTGGCCAACCATGTATATATACGTGTTTGGGAGACGACCCAAGAAGGCCAACCACGTATATATATGTGTTAAATGCTTTTATTTAGGGATGCTCGATATTGGCTTTTTTTTACCAATACCGATATACCGATATTGTCCAACTTAGTCTTAATTTCCAATACCGATATCAACCGATATATGCAGGGCTTCCCCCCCCCCAAAAAACTGAATAATTTCAGGTAATTAACATTACATATGTCTTGTTGTGGAATTAACATAACATTATGCATACTTTTGACAATAAATAAAATCTGAATTTGTTCTTACTTGCTTGCCTGGGTAAATAAAGGTTATAGAAATGTAAAAAAAATAAATAAATGAAAACCGATACCGATATTTTCCGATATCACATTTTAATGCCAATATCGGCCGATAATATCGGTAGGCCGATAATATCGGACATCCCTACTTTTATTCCATTTTAATATCCTACTCAATGTCACAGAGCTGTATTTTGGTTGGAAAATGCCTATTGGGACTCGGAAAGTGCAGTACCGGCCAGACCCTGGTAGTGGCGCTGTCTCGAGAATGCAGTAATCCTTGTTTCAGACCTGGGCCCTCATTCATCAACGTGTTCTACGCACAGATCTGTGCTTACCCTGTGCGTACGATCATTTCTAAGCAAAGAGTGGGATTCATCAATTTCAACTTGAACTTGACTTCGTGCGTACATCTACGCACAGGTCAGACCTGGCGTACCTAGCTCCCAGTGGTAGAATATCGTTACTACGTATAAGCACTCCTCAGTCCTGCATTAGTTCCAAGGCGGAAATAAGCTTCCGTGCATTAGTGTTCAACTTCTGTATGACCCGTAATTCATTATAGTTCATTGCAAAATAGCGACAGTAGTGTAATTATAACGGGCTCACACGCGAACAAGAGGTTGGCCTGCTTGTTTGGCACGGGGGGGGCAGACGCAAAACACCAACCTCCAAACGCGATTAGATATTGTTTCAAATAAAAAGCAAATTATTTTGTGTGTCATGTTTCCAAATAAGATTGGTCACGAAATGCTTTCTACTTCAATTTGTTGGTTAGAATAGATGACCTCCGTTGAAACTTCACTGAGACTAACAGTCTATTTGTGAGCTCCCGCACAGATGTGATGATAATAATAATAATAATAATAATAATAATAATAATAATAATAATAATAATAATAATATAGCGCCTTTCAAGAGACCCAAGGTCGCTTTACATAGATAGGGGGGGGGGAATAACAAAGTAACAAACATAGTGGACAGACACACAACATATATATATGATGATGGAATTCATTCAAGATCCTCTCCACCCTCGGGTACGTCTTTGCCACCGCGGCACGGTCCATCGTGATATTGGAGATGGATCGACCAATAGACTGTTACTGTAGCTGTCAAAGCTCCATCACAAATGCAGTTATGTGAATAGAAAGGGATTCCACTCAGTCAATGTTGCGATGCGCATTTGCCTGATACATGTTATTGCTGGATGCCGGGAGGAAGGCGCTGCTGAATGTTTTCAATTCATTAAATAAAACGGATACTTTTTGCAAGGGTTTACTGACTGTCATACAAATTATCAACCAACTACATACTGTAACTTTTCAGTGCACGTTCTTATTTACATTGTGACAACAGCCTTGTGAGTTCCCGCAGTGACCCGCACACAGACATGATGGAATTCAAGTTCATGTTTGAGGAGAACTTTAATCCCTGGTATTAATCAAACAACACGGGGAAAGGCAGTCATATTCCAGCGCGGTCTTTATTAGCCGACAACAAAATAGATGCCTCTAGAAATCATATAGCCAATCGAACACAACTAATAAAGGCATTCATATTACAGCACGGTTATAATGACACACAACCAACGCCAAACAGTGGTCAACGAACGGTCTTTATTAGTATTTTGAGCTGTCCAGGCAGAATTGCAGCAATGGTCTTAGGGAGCCGTTGATATCTGACATCACCGTTTACGAGTCCGCCTTTTATTTATCCCACAATACGCGATAGTGTCTTCTTGGTTCGACAGCAGTGAACAATCTTCGTGGAGTTTCTCAGGGTTCCGCTCGGGTCCGTCCATTATTTCACATCCCATGGGGGGTGTTTCCTCATTTTCATGACCATATATGGATAATCATGCACGAGCATTGACGGTAGAACAAAGTGGTATTCATCAACACGGAGGACCATAGAGCCTGCGTACGCACGTGTGATGAATGCCGACTTCCCTGTGCGTACGCTAGTTCTACATTCCGTGCTTACGTGTGGAAGTAGGTCAAGTTCTACGTCCACGTTGATGAATGAGGGCCCTGGTGTTACTTTTTTTCCGGTCGGGGTTCACTTTTCTGTTAGCCTGAAGCGAGGGCTTTACCTTATCGCCTGGAATACGATGCCGAATTCAGTATGCAGTAAAGGAATATAGCATCAGCCAATGGACATATCGATCTACCAGATGGCGATCAAATAACTGGGAAATTCTTTTTGGAATCCAACCGGCCACAGGTAAGAGCGATTTGACGTCAATTTCAGTGTGATCGGGCCTTGTTCTCATAGCCATCCACCCGGTCGGCGTATGATGTTGCAATAACGAATGCCGTTATTGGTAATCAATAATAAGAAACGACTCCCCCCCCCCCCCCTTCATGCATTCATGGTGGAACATGATACCGATCATTATTATTAGCTTAGCGCCCTATAACTAGCTTTGCAGGAATTACCTAGACCAGTGGTTCCCAAAGTCGGAGTCGCGACCCAAAGGTGGGCCGCGAGCAGCCACGGGTGGGCCGCGAGATGATTAAAAAAAAATAAAAAATATTTTAAATTTTTTTATTTTTAATTTTTTTATTTTACATTTTTTTGTCAGGCCACTGAACTTAGAAGCAGGCCAGGACAATGTTTCTAGTTGTATTCTAAAATTCTATTCTATTGTATTCTAAAATGTGACTATATGGTTTTATATTAACTTAATAAATAAACAAAAACGAAAAATCTACTTATTTCAACGAACATTTCAAACTAAATAACAGATTATGCACATAAAACGCTGAAAACAACCGAAGCAACAATAGTATTTTAATGAGGCTATTATTATTATCATTATTATTTTGCAACAAGTTAGCCCTCTCATAAATAGCACATATAAATGAATAACTAACTTGAACTAACTTAATAGGATTGAAGTGATATTTGGCTTAAAAAATCGGTCGCATGACAAAAAAAAAAAAAAAAACGCCAGACGATGTGCATTGGGCCGCGGCTCTCTGACGCCTTATTTTCTGGGCCCCGGCCTGAAAAGTTTGGGAACCCCTGACCTAGACCATTGCGGTATATGTAGTTCATATTCACGACGCTATAAAACGGGAACGTATTGATGAAAAAAGAATTTCTTTATGGCATATTGAAGGGAAGGTTTATACTGTCAATTGACAATGACAATGGACACATAGCAATAATATAAAATATAGATTTAGCTCTACAAACAACCTCACACAGTGTTGTAATGAAAAGCTGGCCTCATAGAGTGGGATTAGACGAGCCCCAATGGCCCTGAATGTGTTAAGCACTGGAGGACACATCAGACCAGTCACAAACACTGTTGTGCAAGTCCTGATATGACTTGACATGCCGCCGTCATTCATGTGAAGAAAACATGTAGTACCTCGACAAAATTGTGTTTCATTTTAGGTGAATAATTCTAGAAGGCCTATTGTTTTCCATATGTATAGATAATTTGTCATAATGTAATTTTTAGAACACGTGCAGTGCACCCCACCTTGAAGACGGAACAGCGGACATCAGGGGAGCTGGTGTCAGCGGCCAGTTCCAGCATCAGCTTCTTCAGGAAGTCCGTGATGATGGTCACAGGAAGGAGGTCCCAGAACTTGGCCAGGATCTTACACACACCCAGGGTAGCAGTGGAGCGCACCATGGGGCTGCAGTCCTCCAGGAGGCCCTGAGAATACACACACACACACACACACACACACACACACACAGAGACACAAACACACACACACAAGATAAACTCAAGAGCCGTCTCTTTTTAATCGATTATTTACCTAATTGGTCAATAGGCTCCTAGTCGTCTTGGGTGTTTTTTTGTTAGATGTTTTAAAGGTAGAATCTGTAATGCCGCCAAACAGTGACCGCTAGGCAAAAGAGCCCCACTTGGTATTACACTTAATTACTATTAAACTTGTTTACTTTTTCTGTTTTGGTCTGATGTGCGGGTTGGGAGTTTAGTAACTTACTATACTGTGAATTTCACAGTATCCTGAGCTCTCTTGGCAGAGTCTGAGGTGTGGCCAGCAGTAGCAACCCCTCCCCCCATCCCTACGCAACTCCAACCCACACATCAGACCAAAACAAAAACATTTAAACAAAGCGCAACACCAAAAGGGGCTCCTTTGCCTAGAGGTCGCCGTTTGACGATGTTACATATTCTACCTTTAATGATTTTCATGTTGTCTGAGGGTTATTTTTGGAAAATTATTCACACATCTCTGGCGTGATTAAAAAATATTCAGACATGAATTGGTCTTTGATTAACACTATGTGCAAGGTGGCCATTTTACAGAATAAAAAAAGTTTTATATCACGAAGAAATATCGGGTCCTGATTGGGTTGGGTTTCCCAATCTGGCAAAGAAAAGTGGCGGCGCTCACCATCAGCGTGTCCAGTTGTTTCTGAATGGTCTCGTCGATCTTCTCACAGCCGTTGCCGGGGTCATGGATGGGGAAGGCATCGGTGAAGAGGAAGGTGGCGTTGGCTCGCACTTCAGAGTTGGCAGCCTGGGGGAACCGTGCAGAGAAAGAGACTCAGAGATTTCCGGCACAATTCTCCTTGCCTCCGCCCCCTATTGCGACTCAGCACCCTCTTATTCAGAAATCCAGGGGGAAGCCATGCAAAGGATTTTGTACAGAAATTACCCTATTGTGTGTGTGAATGTAATAAGATAATTAACATGGTAGTACGCATAGAGCTCTCCAGAGGATGGGCTTGTAGAGTGTGTGTGAATGTAATAAGAGAATTAACGTGGTAGAGCTCTCCAGAAGATGGGCTTGTAGAGTGTGTGTGAATGTAATAAGATAATTAACATGGTAGAGCTCTCCAGAGGATAGGCTTTTAGAGTGTGTGTGAATGTAATAAGATAATTAACATGGTAGAGCTCTCCAGAGGATAGGCTTGTAGAGTGTGTGTGAATGTAATAAGAGAAATAATGTGGTAGAGCTCTCCAGAGGATAGGCTTGTAGAGTGTGTGAATGTAATAAGAGAATTAACGTGGTAGTACGCGTAGAGCTCTCCAGAGGATAGGCTTGTAGAGTGTGTGTGAATGTAATAAGAGAATTAACGTGGTAGTACGCGTAGAGCTCTCCAGAGGATAGGCTTGTAGAGTGTGTACAGCATCTTGTCCACCCCTCCGAATTTCTTCCTCTTGTGCAAGTAGCTGACAATCTAGGTAGAGCGGAGAGAGATGATCGATTAGAACTCACCTACAGGCACACAATGACTAACACAGGGAATATTACTAACGCCAAGCAGCATTAGAACAGCCGAAGGGCCGTGGATTATCCGATTAAGGCTGCGTTTGTCAATTGGGTGACAGTCTGGAGTCTACCATTCGGATTTTGCCGTGGACGGGTGAATTTCTATAGAGCAGGATGGCGTGCTGCATGAAGTCCTGGATGCAGGTGGTCTCGATTTCGTCCAGGAAGACTCCGGAAGCCTTGTTCCATGCTCTGTAGTAGATCTCCGCTATATTTTTCGTCATGGTGCTGAAGAGAACCACAACAGAAGCATTCAGTCTTCAAGAGCTGAAGGGAGTAAGTAGGTAAACCTTTCTTTCAAGAACTCCTTTCAATACAATTAAACAACAAACTCATCATGGGATCAAAGTAAATACGTAACACATACTTAACACATACACAATAAAAATCCTAACTGCCTATAACAGGTTAACAGGGTTCCCACATACATTGCAAAATGAAATTCAAGGACTTTCAAGTCCTTTTCCAAACACTTTTTTTTTTTTTTTTTTTTAAGGATACAATTCACTTTTAAATGCTGTTTTATATAAGAAATAATCTGATCCAATATGTATGGTTTAAAACCAATTTCTGACAATTAGTTACACTTTAAATAAAAAAAAATTATGTTTCTTGATTCAGAACAATTTGATCATGGATGAACAAAACTTTTTAAAAGTGGCCATTTTAGTTTTCGTTTTTGAGGACTGCATACTTTTTTTGCCAACCAAAATACTATACTTTATACTTATAACATGCATAAACCTAGTCTCTCTTGAAAGATAACATTCTGAAGTTTCAGATACAATAGAGAAAGATCACTTTTAGTGACTTGAGTTTACTTGAGTTGAACTTGAACTTGTGTGCTCACGTTTTTCTGTAGTAGTTGCAAAATCCAAAAAAAGTATATTTCCCCAAAAATTGGTATGGCTGAAAAAACACCATGGGTCCATAGCCTGAAGTCTCATGTAGTACATGTCCACATTTCATTCAAATCTGTTCAGAAATGAGTGATTAGGAGCGATTTTGGTAAACTGTGAAAAAAAAAGGCTCTGCATGTTTCAGTTTTCTCATAGACTTCAATGCATTCAGAGTTTTTTCTCTTCCTGTTTTCACTCGTGACTTTTCACCTAGATCCCTGATTCGCAGATCCCCACGTGGGGTATCATTGGAAAGCCACACTCATTGGCTACAACCTTGTCCAAATGATTGACGGAGCTAGAGCCCCGGGAGTCGGGGTGGTAATCTGACTCTGGTGCACGCCTCACATATCGGCATGTAACTCGAGAACCGATGAACGGATTTTGACGCCTGAAACGGCAATCGACAGGCAACAAAGAGGGCTTTAATTCTATATATATTGTATTAAGTAAAATGCCGCTAGAGGCCAGCAAAGTGGCACGTCGCGAATCGTCCTCAAAAGGGCCCACATGTGGGCCGTTGCATGTTAAGCACCTTGTTAACAAATTGGCTGTTTTCAAGGAATTCCAGGCCTTGACTTTTCTTTCCAGAAAATCAAGCACTTTAAGCACTTCAAGGACCTTGTGCGAACCCTGGGTTAAGAATGTGTGTTGAGTAGAAAGCCATCCGGCTGCAAGCTAGCCTAGTTTAGCACAAATTAATGGAAGCGGATACCAATCAGCTAGCCTAGCTGTTGGCCAAAAACACCTCTCCTGGAGTTTTAAGCTAGGCTAGCTGATCTGTTTCCGCTTCCATTACTGCAACATTACTATCACCGACATCTAAGAAGGGAGATCCCCCCTTGAATGGCCCTTCTAAGGTTTCTCTCCTCCACATTGCCTGTGGTGCATTTTTTCCTATTGCTAGATTTTAGTGAGTTTTTCCTTACCTTCTCGTCTGGGAGTGTTGCATTTATTTTGCATTTATTTAAAAAATGTTGGACTTCATGGTGTTCTTGACTTATTGTGATGTTTCTTCTTGACTTGTTTAAAGAAGACGTGTCCGGCCCATGGGGACATTAACGTGTGTTGTCGGGCCTTACAAATACATTCGATTCGATTTGATTTGATTAATTTGTGCTAAGCTAGGCTAGCTTGCAGCCGGATAGCTTTCTACTGAACAAACAGAGATGAAATTGGTATCCATCTTCTTGTCTCGACAGTAAGCGCATTTCCCATAACGTTGGCGCGTTCCCTCATCGAGTGTCGTCAAGCGGTAAGGATAGGGAGAGGTGGAAACATCTGACCAGGGTGAGTATCCCAGCTGGTTCTTGATGGTGCCATGTATCATGGGGATGAAGCGGACGTCCCAGCTGAAGAGAAACACCATGAAACGCCTTCCCTGTCAAAGGAAACAGTTTTAAATCAGGCTGATGGCTCACCTTTAGGCACTTCTATATATTGTAAACAACGACGACACATGTAGCGACAGTGTTTCCCCTAGGATTTTTTTCAGGGGGGGGTGGTAGGCCCCCAAAATTACTAGTGTTTTCGCAGGGCGCGCGTGTCACGGATACGTGGTGTCAACAGTGTCGTCATAGACGCGCGTAGTATGGCGGTTGTTAGTATCGGTGCATTTCTCTACACTGAGCTGAAATGAAACGATTGCACATAAATTAGGTAAATAAATATTAACAAGGTGATTGATTGAATGAAAGTGTTATTAACAGATTGCAGAATGGGTACAATACAGTACGGCTGAATACACACAACAATTGTTAAGGGGATGCAGACCAGAGAAAGTATTTCGTCTCGTTTACATCAGGGTCCCCCATTTTCAATTCATAATGAATTGTAAGTAAGGGTGCAATTAGCACCGTGCAATCCATTCTTTGTGGATCTAGCCCTGAGACTTGTTACACGCGATGCTAGTCAGTCTGAGTTGTCTCGGAATGGATTTGGTAGCTTTTTTCTGCGTCTCCGTAGACCGTGCCGCACCACCATTTTAATGTCTTAGTGAAGATTGATATATGAAAACCAATTTATGTATAATTTAGCTAGCTCGCCAACGTTACTGTGATTAAAGCAAACTTTAATAAAAAAATATATATAAAAAAAGAAATATACGTATATATATATAAACTTTTTTTTTATATAGATTTCTTTTTTATTATAATTTTGTCTGGAGGGGCGAGGCGTCCCGTTGGTGGGGCGGGCCGCCCCGCCAAGGTAGGGGAAACACTAAGCGATGCACATTTTGGCGACAGAGGAGACAGTAGAGTGTAATAGTTTAGCAGCTTCAGACTTAAACTCTTACTTCTGTACCCAAAATGTGTAACGCTTTGTGGTAATGTTCACCAAAAGGAATTCTATAATGAAAAGACGTCACAATTACGATTAGGGGTCAACCGATGTATATAATTTTTGCCAATATATTAGCAGAAAAGATGGGCCTGGCTATATTGAAAGGCATCGCTTGAAATCTACAATTATCTGACTTATATATTGACCACCTTAATTCACCATTAAAATCGGTATGGGCTGAAATAAATCATTATTGGTCGATCACTAATTGTAAATGACAGAACAGTACACAACAAACACCAACAAAGAGATGTCCCATTTCACTGACGTCGTCGTTTTTGATGTGTTTGGCACTGATGAAGCACTGGAGCAGCAGGTCGATCATCTCCTTGCTGTCCTCTGGTGTGAACTCCAGACCCAGCAGCACCTCCCGCAGGCCCCACATCCTCTGGATCTCAGCCCCCTGGAAACATACACAACACACAGCCTCTGGATCTCAGCTAGGGCTGGGCGATATGGAAAAAAATCATATCGCGATAACGATATGATAATTTTATTTTATTTCTCGATATCGATAATTATCGAATTGTTCTAAGTATAAAAAAATTTTAAATTTTTTTTTTTTTTTTTTTTTAACAACAGATGTATGTTTATTTTGCAGCAATTCTTTGTCATTGCCGCCATCTTTAGTGTTACATCCCCTCACACTCCAGTTCTCAGGCTGCAGCTGGTTTAAAAGCTAAAGTAAACCGGCTTCTCTGCTGGCTGTGGCTCCAGAGGAGTTGAACAGTTCTGGCTCTGCTAGTTTATTTTCGATCTTTTGGCGCTTTTTTGGTGGACAAACCACCGCACATGTGCACTGTGACTCGTGACTGGAGTCTAGTTCTGCTAGCACACATAGCCTACTGTGTACAGATGGTTTCAAAATGTATTTTAAATTAGAAAGCAAACAAAATAAATGGACAAGAGAAAAAGAAATCTGAATTTGGTCAGTATTGTCATTTGGACAAGCAAAGCCATTACTTTAAGTTGCAGGCAAGAAAGACAAGTCTGTCCACTGTCTCTGGTTTTAAAACTGCCCTGTTGCAGGTAAAAAAATAAAAATAAAAAATTTATTTCGATATTCGATATCGATTATTAAAATATATCGCGATATTTATCGTTATCGTTATATCGCCCAGCCCTAATCTCAGCCCCCTGGAAACATACACAACACACAGCCTCTGGATCTTAGCCTCCTGACAACATACACAACACACAGCCTCTGGATCTCAGCCTCCTGACAACATACACAACACACAGCCTCTGGATCTCAGACCCCTGGAAACATACACAACACACAGCCTCTGGATCTCAGCCTCCTGACAACATACACAACACACAGCCTCTGGATCTCAGCCCCCTGGAAACATACACAACACACAGCCTCTGGATCTCAGCCCCCTGGAAACATACACAACACACAGCCTCTGGATCTTAGCCCCCTGGAAACATACACAACACACAGCCTCTGGATCTCAGCCCCCTGGAAACATACACAACACACAGCCTCTGGATCTTAGCCCCCTGGAAACATACACAACACACAGCCTCTGGATCTCAGCCCCCTGGAAACATACACAACACACAGCCTCTGGATCTCAGCCCCCTGGAAACATACACAACACACAGCCTCTGGATCTTAGCCCCCTGGAAACATACAAAACAACACAGCCTCTGTATCTCAGCCTCCTGACAACATAAACAACACACAGCCTCTGTATCTCTGTTGCATATTCCATCTAAGGCTTCCAGAATATGATGTGCATGTAGAATTATTATATACATGTCAAAGTAGTAAGCACACAAAGTTGTTTAAATTGGTCATACTGTATACTAGCTTGTGGAATGAACTCCAACAGTCTTTAAATCTTGAGATCCTCCCCTCTGTTGCACAGTTTAAAACCTTGATCTCCAACCATTGTCAATCAAGTTGTACTGTACATGTTTTGATTGATTTGTTATCCATGTTAGCCTCGTCTTGTTATGATTTTATATGCTTTTTTCTTTTTTGCTCATTCCTGTATGTACACTTGACATGACTGTAAATGAGGGACACCTCGGTTGCCTTTTCGATTTTAAACAAATGTTTGAAATTGAAATTGAAGCGACTGGGTGGCGCAGTGGGCAAGGCGCTCGCCACCAACGCAGGATATACTGGTATCGAGCCCAGCTCTCGCCGCTGCTTCCGGCTTGGCCGGCCGTCGTACTAACACAATTGGCAGTGTTAGAGGGTGGGAAAGCCGGTGGGTAGGTCCTGGTCGTTGTAAACAGCGACTCCTACAGTTCGGTCGGGGCGCCTGCTCAGCGAGGAAAGGATCTAAGGGGGGTAGTGTGATCCTTCCACACGTTACACCCTCTCAGTGAGAGTCCGCGCTGCCAGGTGAAAAGAAGCGGTTGATTGGCTACACATGTGTCGGAGGAAGCATGTGATAGCCTCCACTCTCCCAGACCGACTGTAGGGGGTAGGTGTGCAGCGACCAGGAAGGGGATTGGGAATTGGCATAACGACTAACATTGGGATGGGAGAAAAACGGAGGAAAAAGGAGGGGGAAAAAGATCCAATAAAAAAATGAAAAATTTGAAATTGAAATACTGACCGGGTTCTTGAGCATGAAGGACTTCTGCAGGGAGACGAGGAACGCGGTCTGACCGAACCTGTCCCTCTCCAGCAGACCTTTCTTCCACCAGGTCTCACACAGTCTGTAGACGGCCTGCTGCAGAGGCGCCTGGGAGAGGGGTAGCGAGGCCAGGACGTCTGGGAGGAGAGAGACAAGCAGGAGGGAGAGAGACAAGCAGGAGGGAGAGACAGACAAGAAGGAGGGAGAGACAAGCAGGAGGAAGAGAGACAAGCAGGAGGAAGAGAGACAAGCAGGAGGGAGCGAGATAAGCAGGAGGGAGCGAGACAAGCAGGAGGGAGAGAGACAAGCAGGAGGGAGCGAGACAAGCAGGAGGAAGAGAGACAAGCAGGAGGAAGAGAGACAAGCAGGAGGAAGAGAGACAAGCAGGAGGGAGCGAGACAAGCAGGAGGGAGCGAGACAAGCAGGAGGGAGCGAGACAAGCAGGAGGGAGCGAGACAAGCAGGAGGGAGAGAGACAAGCAGGAGGGAGAGAGACAAGCAGGAGGAAGAGAGACAAGCAGGAGGGAGAGAGACAAGCAGGAGGAAGAGAGACAAGAGGTCATTGCCAGAGGCACCACACAGCAATCCTTTGTTACCCTCCAGGAAGCTCTTATTAAACTTAAGTGGTTCTTAATGCTAGTAAAACTAAATGTATGCTGTTTTCTAGAGCCAGAAACATTGAATTATGATGGTTTACACACATCTACCATAAGTGGTTCTAGCATTGAGAGAGTCACTGAATATTAATATCTTGGTGTATGGCTCGATGAGAGATTTACATTCAAATTCCATGTGGGCAACCTCGCCTCCGAGTTGCGACAGAAAATTGGCTTCTGTACAGAAACAGAGCCAGCTTTCCTTTGATTAGTAGGAAGAGAGTTGTCAAAGCAGATTATAGGCATGCTGCAGCATCAACCGTTCTGCATGTACACTCGACATGACATTAAATGTGAATGAGGGAAACCTCAGTTGCCTTTCGAGTTTAAAAAAAAGTTTGAAATTAAATGAAATACTGACTTTGAGTACTAAACTTTCAGGTATCGCTCTGCTACCGTGTACTAATCCAATTATCCATAACTGAAGTGTATAGAGATTATTAGTTCATATGGAAAAAATGATTGAGTATAACCCATTTTCAACTTTTCAAAATTCTACTCTGAATTCTTGCATGTTACAAAAGTCTCATCAGATTTCAGTACTGGGTAAATTCAACAATACCCTATTATAGCATGGCACCCATAGATATAAAACATGTTATATATCTATGGTGGCATTGGCATAGCATCTGATACACTTTCTGTTATGACCAATAACCCATATTTACCTACAGTATATGATGTGATATGATTTTTAAAAACATCCTACTGTCATTTTATACTGATAAGACGTGAAAATGCTGTGAAGTAGGAAATAATCTCTTTATTTCTGTTTCTGCTATTATATCACTGCTGCTACATCTGCCCCGCTTGCTCATCAGACTGATGCCAATACATTAAAAAAGAAAACACCATCATCAGCCAATAAAGATACTGGTATTAGGCTTGCCGCGGTATTCGGTGATACCGGTGTTACTCTGTGTTCAGGCTCCACCGAGTACCTTACTTGCCCACCTCCCACTGGTGTATGCTTTTCTTTATAGAAATAAAAAACAATTTGGTTCATTTTTGCATATCGGTGCCCACATTCAAATAAACAAAAAAAAAAACTCTTAATTTGTCAAATACTAAGCGTGTTATCAATACTTAGTCAGACAACATTATAAACTGAACATGTCTGTGTGGACAGCAGATCTATTTTATAGGTTGCAGTACAGAGTAGCTTAAGTTTCAGTTTCATTTTGAGTATATTTAACTTCACGTGAAGGAGAGAAAGGAGGCTCTAGAGACGACACAACGGGTTATTTCAGATTAAATCCCGCAACAGCTTGAGTGGAGAGGAGCTGAGGACCAGTCCAGACCAGCAACAGTATGTTTGTGTCATGCTGTAAATAAGGCTGCAGCTACATTGATCAGTCAATGAACAGATAGAAAATTGGCGGAAGGTGTTACTGTATTTTAAAATTAGAACATAACATCAACTCTGTCTGTCCAACAAATGGATAATAGTAATTGAAAATTTATTAAAAACAGACATAGATGGACAGACACCGTGGATCAATGTAGTCGCATAACGTAAACGATCAAAGTAAGCACAGATATTGAGCGTAATTTTGTAAATGTCCGGTGTCACCGGTAATACCGGTGTTGTTATGAGTTTATTAGTCATAGGATATTTCACATCACCATGGCAACCCTAGCTGGTATTATATGTACACAGTATCTGCACAATTTTGCTCATCGGACCTATCCGGAAAAAGAATATCACTATATCACAGCCAATTTATATCAGAATCTGGTCTGCAAAGTTTTGCTCATGGGATCGATGAAGAAAACCATGAAGCACCCACCATGAAGCATGTGGGCGCATCTCAAGAGATCGTTGTACTTGTCGCCGTCCTGTATGACGTCTAATGACGCCGTGGCAACCAGTGTCACCGCTCCTGTAACCGACATGGTGTGTTTCTGGAGGAGAAGTAAGAACACAACCGTCACATGCACACAAATCATTATATCACAGGCAGAAAGTGTGTTGATGGTGGTGGTGGTTATGGTGATGCATAGTAGTATAGACATATTAGCATAGTAGGTAGTAATATAGGCACGGTAGATTCCTTTACTAGTATGCACTCTGCTACTAAGGAAGTGGTTCTAGCATTGAGAGTCACTGAATATAAATAGCTTGGTGTGTGGCTTGATGATAAATTTACATTTAAATTCCATGTGGACAACCTTGCCTCCAAGTTGCAACAGAAAATTGGCTTCCTATACAGAAAAAATTCCTTTGATTAGTAGGAAGAGAGTTGTCAAAGCAGTTTTCTTATCAGTCTTGGACTATGGTGATGCAATTTATAGGCATGCTGTGGCCTCAACCATTAAATTCCTGGACTCTGTCCATCATTCTGCCCTCAGATTCATCACTAATGATGACAGATACGACACTCATCACTGTGTCCTTTATGAGAAGGTTGGTTGGTCCTCTCTGATGGAGAGACGCAACAAACACTGGTATTTGTAAATTTGTACGGCTCTTATTGGTAAGCTATCTCCTTATACTACATCATTATTGGAATGGAATTTTAGAACCAACCCGTTCTAGTTACTGGCTGGTCCATAACACATTGAGTGCCACGGACGCGTTTTGTCGTTAGTTCATGCCGACCTTTGAGTGCCCCCGACGCTATACAGTATAGCGTTTGTTTGTAGTTTTTTTTTACAGTACCCAACACTGATCAATAAGCGTGATCGATATTTGGAATGGCGATCAGGAATTGGAATAATCTTTTTGGATAACATCTGATCTCAGGTAAGGAATTTATTTTACCAGTCTTAGGATAATCAGAGCTATATATAAGCATTTGCCCTATGCGTGTGTGTGTGTGTGTGTGTGTGTGGCTGTGATCGCTGATGAGGAAATGAGAGAATCGATTTTTCAGGACGCCTCTATAGCGTGCATAAGTACACATATACTATCGATAATCTAGCGTTTATTTGAAAACGATTCATAAATAGGCCGAAAAATGACAACGTGTTTGTGTATGCCAGAATATTCCAGTAAATGCCGTTTATCACGGAATCTATATTTTCCTTGAAAACGAAGACTTTTCAAAATGCTATAAAACGGAAATGAACCGATTAAAAAACAATCCGTTTCGACAATGTTGACTGCAAACAAGTCATTGATAAACGACAGGCAGATTAGACACATAGCCATAATTTAAGACAGAGATTATGCGTTCACAATAGGGGTGCACCGATATATCGGTCGGGTATCGGCCGATAAGTGCCTTGTTGACTCTGTTAATAAAGTTTTCAATTAGACAAATGTATAGAAAAGCTTTTATTATAACATTCGTTGCAGTAAAATCATTATGCCTCGTTTGGTCATCCTGCGGAGCGCTGGTAATCTACTCGTGGGCCGCGCGGAGCTAACGTCATAGGCAGCGGGTGAGCTGGACATTAGGGTAGGCTATAGATGGGATGGGACTCGCATGGAGCGTGCAAAATGTTCCCTTTCTTTTTTGCTTGCACGCAAACGGTGCTGTCCAGGTTCTGATGTCATACAATACACACACCCAAGTCTACTAGGCTACTACAGCGAGCCCCACTCATTTCATATAGTGCAAATTAATTGTTTGCAACGTTTCGCGCATCAATGATCTTCTCTGCTTTAAGTTTGTCTGTGAGATCACTTTCAATTTGAAGAGGACTCAGAGTTGACCGTCTCTCCTGGTCCTGGCGCATATTGTTGTTCTTCTTAGCCAGTTTCGGATGCGCCTCATTGGGAAAGACCGGTCACAAGTTGCGGTGCCGACGGCAATATCTCATCATGCTTTGAAAAACAATGTAGATAGTAGCTCTAAAAAGTTTTCCACGGTTTGATTAACTCTGACTCAGTGACTCAGGTCCTCATCATGCCCTCGGCCTCAGGTGATCCGTGTTATGCCCAGCCGGCATGTAATTTGGAATGGAGTTCCAGGTCTTGGCAGCTCACGGAGAGGGCCTGATTTGCTAAATGTACTTGTCCTTAATGGAAATTAGCGTTAGGATTCGAATAGACGCCACCCGGTACAACAGTTCTGAACCCGAACGCGGAACTGCAAGTTTGTTTTTCTAAAAGACTACACGCGAAACCTGGAGGTGAAAAATCGGAAAGTGGGGGTGGGGTGGGGCTAGAGTAGACCATGGAGGGTTTTTGAAGACCAGGACTGGCATCGGTTAGTTTGATGATGCGGCGTGATTGGTTACTGCCTGCAGTCTGGAATGTTAAAAACGGGCCACCACCACCTACTGCCATTGGACACCTTGGTTGGCCGACCCTTGCGTATTGTCACCACCGGGCTGCAGCAGCCCTATACACACACAATATCGTAGCCTAGGCTTCCTATAATAATGCGCAGACTGGGTCGGCATTGCCTCCCCTGGCCCTTATATACGCGCCGCCTATGGCCTAACGTTGTTGTTGTTGTTGTTGTTTGTTGTTGTTGTTGTTGAGCTCTCGTCAAAATCAATGGCGGACTTCCTGGAAGTAAAATAAGAATAAGCGCTTGCCGATTGGTGGTAAGAACAGCAGGAGGTGGGTGCTAGCGGTGTGACGTAATTGGCAGAATCGACTGTCAATCAAAATGGTTTCTGTTGCAAACTCAGATTATGGAGATATTACCGGAGAACATGGAGCTTTGTTTTGAGAGAGATTACAGTGAGTGCTGTCTCTTAAACTCTTAAAACTCATACACTTTTTAGTCTTTTTAGTCAAGTTAGTCCTGTTGAAGATGAAAGCCAGTGGGTATTGTATGGACTCAGACTTCAGCAATAATCATGAGCATTATAAAAATATATAAAAAAACACACATGGCATGATGGAATACCATAAACATATTTCTTGATGTTTCCTTTTTTAAGTAAGTAAAGAGGCCTATGTTGATATCGGTGAGCACAATTTGTAAACACAAAAAGAGAGACGTGTAGCCTATTTATTTATTTAATATTTTATTTATTAATTTTATTATTATTATTTTATTTGTTTGCCATGCCTAAAATAATAGTCAAGCATAGGGGCCCGGCTAACACATTTTCATAAACAATAATATAATTTTTTGTTATATGGTTATAATAAAAGCTTTTCTATACATTTGTCTGATTGATTGATTGAAAACTTTATTAACAGATTGCAGAATGGGTACAATACAGTACAGCTCAATACAACAACAGTGCTAAGACTGGAGGATGAAGACCAGAAAAAGACTTTCGGCTTTTTTACATAAGGGTCCTCCATTTTCAATTCAATAAAACATTTAGAGACATACAAATATACAGTAGTTTCAAAAAATAAATATATATATATATATATATATATATATATTATTTTTTTTTTTGCCACAAATATCGGTATCGGCCGATTGTGTTAGTTGAACAATCGGTATCGGCCGCAAATTTTCATATCGGTGCATCCCTAGTTCACAATGCTATCATTGAAGTGGGTGGTGGCATTTAACCATGGTAAACCATGTTAATGGCCGGCACTGAAAGTGTTAAGGTCCCCAGAGTTTGCTCGGAACAAGGTAAATCTGCATTTTGCTATGATGCCCCCTAGCTAATGGAATGAACTCAAACAGTCCTTAAAGCTTGAGATTCTCCCATCTGTTGCAGAATGTAAAAACCTTGATCTCCAACCTTTGTCAATCAAGTTGTACGTGGTTTACTTGATTTGTTATCCTTACTTTTGCCTCACCTTGTCGTCTTATTGTTATGATTTTATCTGCAATTCTTTTGCTTATTTCTGAGGGAAACCTCAGTTGCCTTTCGAGTTTAAACAAAGGTTTGAAATTAAATGTATTTTCATTGCCTATATTACTACCTACTATGCTAATATGTCTATAATACTATGCACTCAAGACTGTAGCACTCAAGTTCAACACCGTTTGACGAACAATGTTACTTACCCTTAGTTGCCAGAGTTGTAACATTCCTGCTGACTTGTTATACAGAACTTGTAAGTTAGCTAAATTACTAAATGTAAATGACAAAATCTTGTGGTGGCGATTTGCATTCAGCAATGTGTGATTCATGGGATGGGGATAATGGGATAGCAGTGCACATTACAAAAATAAAGAGTGGCCATCACACACACACACATTTCCATTTACTTTCTGCCTTTTTGCTGTCTGTTTAAGTTCTGTTTCCATGGTCACACTCGTCACAATATTGCATTAGCTTGTGTAGCTGTATGGGGATATTGGTGATTACGCTGATGACACTCAGCTCTACATCAGCACCTCACCCTCCACTCCTCTCCCCCCACAGCACCTTGTCAACTGCCTCCTTGACATCAAGGCCTGGATGTCATCCAATTTCCTGAAGCTAAATAGCAAGAAGACAGAGCTCATGGTTGTGGCCAAGCAGTCACTGCTCCGGAAGGTTGGAGATCTCCTCCTAGAAGTGGATGGCTGTTTAATCCACCCTCTCTCAGAAGTCTGCAACCTGAGTGTCATACTGGACTCCACCATCTCCTTTCATTCCCATATAAAATCAATAACTCAATCCCCGACTCTGTAGCAGAGACTCTTATTAGACTACGCAAACTCTGTTCTCGTAAGGCTACCCAGCAATGCCCTGAACAGGCTACAATATGTTAAAAATTCTGCTGCTAGGGTTCTCACCTGCACCAAGTCCTGGCACCACATCACCCCCACCCTCATCCACCTCCACTGGCTTCCAGTCAAGTACTGCATCAATTTCAAGATTCTCCTCATCACCTACAAATCCCTTCACTCCCTTGCCCCCCGGTACCTAGCTGACCTCCTCCATCCCTACATCAAATTAATGGATATAGCTATGGTCCTCTGACTCCGGTCTCCTCTCCATCCCCACCACCAACCTGTGGACTGTTGGTCCCAGAGCCTTCTCTGTTGCCGCACCCACCCTCTGGAACTCCCTCCCTCCAAACATCCGTAGTGCTACATCCCTGCACTCTTTCAAATCCTAACTCAATACCCACCTCTTCACCAAATTTGTAAATGACTGCCTGATTTCCCCTTTTCTTTTTGTTATGTTGTTCCCCCGATCCCCTTCCCCTAGATGCCCCCTCCTGTTAAGCGCATCTTGACATATTTCCCTATCCAAGACCTTAACTGGGATATGACTACATTTCTGGAATACTGTGTGCATGTAAAGAGTCAAGGTTAACTTTTAGTACTTTTTTGTAAAATGTGTCAAAGTGGGTTATATAGTGTATGAGCTGTTAACACATGTAAAATAACATACATGTAAAGCATGTTACTGTAAGTCTCTTCCTGAACTGAAACAGGAACTAGTCCATAATGGCAGCAATTCAGTTTGTTTATTACTGTCTCATAAAGAATAGTTACAGTGCAGAGACTTGTGTGAAGTATAATTTAAACAGAAGATAAAGATCCCTATGTGCACAGATATAGTCAGGGACATTACCACTAGCCCTGGAGACCGGCAGGTTTAATGCCACCCCAGAGGAGGACAGACATTACCACTAGCCCTGGAGACCGGCAGGTTTAATGCCACCCCAGAGGAGGACAGACATTACCACTAGCCCTGGAGGCCGGCAGGTTTAATGCCACCCCAGAGGAGGACAGACATTGTTTGAGAATGAGGTTCACTTTTTCTCTTACAGACCTTTTTACGAGGATGTAAGGGAAGTACTTTTGAGTAAGATTCCCCCCATTTATGTTGATGTTCTTGAGCTGGATGAATATGAACACCTCGAGTTGTGCTTCAGGAAGGGAACGTTTTTTTGTAGGAGATTTTATTTGACAAGCTCGGAAGAGAAGACAGAATACTTTGTTTAACTCATTGAGTGCCACGCTCTTTTCCCATCTTTACTCAATGGCGCCAGCGTTATTGACAATTTTAGCAATGTTTGCAGACCCATCGTGTGTTCTGTATTATAGCTATGGAGACAATAGTATGGCTCATTTGACAGGCATTGTTCATAGTCCATCACTGACTAACCAGTTCATTTCTACATACTGTAGTTTGTGCACCATTACATGCTAAACATCGCCCCTTTCCAAAATAATCCAGTATTTTTTCATAGATCACGAGATATGACACGTTATATGCAATATGCCCAAATCGTTCGAGCTGCCTGCCTGAAACCCCAAATAAAAAAAGGTATATACCATGTACATATGCGTCTTCACAAAATCATCAAGGGGGGGGGGGGGGGGTTTAACTAGAAACTGCGATCGTTACAAAAAGCATGTTTTACGTCCGGTAAAATACGACACTGATCGGTACAGAAGCATGTTTTACGTTAAAAAAAATACCAGCGGGTTCCTTAAGATAGACCTTACCTCAGTCAGAAAGTACTCCAAAATTAATAAATGCCAGGCGATCGCAATTACTCATGTATATTGGGCATGGCTACCATACAGGAAATAATAGCTCTGAGGCACCAAATCTTCCACCGATTGCTATGTTGTGATCCACTCCTAGGCGGTAAATCAGCACTGGAAGACAAGTGATATCCCCAGTTCAAAAGGTAGGCGATACTGCCACCTGGCGATATTCGATCGTCATTGCAATTCCAATGTAGGCAGATGTGCCAAGGAGACCTAGGGAGCTCCGGCTGAGTGTTTAGAACGGGGATCAAAGGATATAAAAACAAGATATTAAATTTTTGGCACTCAAGTGTTGGCGGCGAGACACGAGATATTACATTTTTGGCGCAGAAAGAGTAAAGACAGAGCTGTAACCTGTATTAATGTAATCCGTATTTAGGTACTGAAATGGAATGTGTAATGGAATAATGGAACACTGCAATAGTATTTTTGTGGGCACTTTGTGTGCATGACACGATAATGTAATCACTCAATCAACCATATCAACCAATATGGCCACAGCTATATTGTGGATCCCTAAACATTGGTTTGACTCACCAGGTCTGGGGACACCTCCACCTCCATGCCGTCCTCCTCCCTGTCCTCCTCTCCCAGGCCTGGGGGGAACTCCAGGAGGACATGATCCAGGAGAGAGGCCAGGCGGCTCCACAGGGCCTCTCTCTGGTCTCTAGACAGCTCCTGCACCACCTCGTCCACATCGTAGGGGTCCGTCTTGTCCTTCTGCTCACATCAAGACACAAGCGTTGCGTAAACGGCTTGAGAAACTTACCGCAAAGTTGTTGAAATGGTCCAACTTCTCATTATGTGAGCGGAGAGCCTGATATCTTGATTTGAATGCAAAATGTGTTGTTTTCACTCCAAGTCGCATTCGATTCATCACTGCAGCACCCAGTAAACAGACAACACATTGAGATGTTGAGAAATTGGACCATTTCAACATCTTCATGGGAAGTGGATTTTATGTTTATGTTAATTTGCCCGGCTGTGATATGAAACAAAGAGTAACTGTTACCAGCAAGTGGCACGGCATGGATTAGATTATTCAAATCTATAAAACTAAGTTTGGCATCCAACCAGCGTGCAACAGTAACAGTAAAGTGCAATAGTAATAGTTACAATGTACAGGTGATTAAACTGGGTATAAGATATATAAATTAGTACTACTAGTACTGAGTAATAGTGCTAATCAGGTACAGACTTGTAGTATTAATAAGTACAGTGATAGGGGTAAAGACAATATGGTAGTAAGTCATACTGGCCAGCAGCGTAACTGGTAAGAGTAGGCTAAGGGATGTACAGATATAGATATAGTATCTACAGATATGTAAACAAAAAAAATAGTACACATACTACACCGTTACACAATGTATTTTGCTGGACACTGGACAGTAAGCGTTTCATCGTCAGTTAAATTAACGTCCATCTCTAGTGTGTTGGCTCGCTGGCTGGGGGAGCAGTTAGTTACTTACATGAAGTTGTATTAAACGGAGGAATTCCTCCACGTTCTCTTTGCAGACCGCGTCTAAAAACGCCTCTCGCTTCGACATGTTGTGGTTCGTCCAGCTGCCGTGGAGGAGACAGGGCGAGTCCTCTGCTGGTGCTCTGGAGCAAAACAAACAGTCCGTTTCTCCCCTGGATTTAGCTACGTTAACGTAGCGTACGTTGACGCTTCGCGTCATTTTGCACAATATAGAACGTTAATAATGTAAAACTACTAACTTACCGTCTTAATTTTGAGTTTACGAGGCAGAAGTCGGATGACAGCCAGGGAGCAAACCGGTAACAGCAAACCCGCGCAAAGTTTGACCAGCATTACGTCACATGACTACTTCTTCTTCTCCTTGTTGATGTTTTTACGGCAGTCTTGGTGCATTACCGCCACCCTCCGTGTATGCACGGAGCACTTGTGATTGAATTGATTGATTGAAACAGATTGCAGAATGGGTACAAATACAATACAGTACGCCTCAATACACACAATTGTTAAGGGGATGCAGACCCGAGAAAGACTTTCGTCTTGTTTACATCAGGGTCCCCCCATACTCAATCATATCCCACAAACGACTCATATCCACGTGCACTCATTGTACTATCTTGTATTTTGTACTTTTTATATTGTATCTATAGTATATATCGGACTGTGAAGCTCTGTATCCCCCCCCTGTACCCCCCCCCCCCCCCATGCTGCTTTGATACCTGAATTTCCCCAAGGGGATTAATAAAGGATCATCTGATTGATTGATTGATTGATTGATTGATTGATTGATTGATTGATTAATTGAAAAACCTTATTAACAGATTGCAGAATGGGTACAATACAGTACGGCTCAATACAAAACAACTGCTAAGAGCAGACCAGAAAAATACTTTTGTCTTATTTACATCGGGGTCCCCCGTTTTCAATTCATCATTCATCTTATCTTATCTTATCTTATTTAGAATTTTAATACATGCTTCAATAGAACTGGCACCAGACTCTGGCACCAAGCAGATCATACGCTGGTATTCTGACGTGTTGACCCTTCCTTCTTTTATAGTTTCCTTTATTACACGGTACACCTTGTTCTTCTGCTTGACTTATTGGAATTGCTACCTGTATCTCCTCATTAGTTAAATGATAGCTAATATATCCACAGCTTAATATCCCACAACCAGCTGGACCCCACATCGGCTGATTACTCTTCCTATTTAGACCATGGCTCAGATGTCATGAGGCTGCCAGATCGTAGTTCCTTATTTCCAGTCAGTCCGTATTCTCGTGCCTTGTTCTCTTGTCAGGCCGTGTTCTACTTTGCTTTACCTAACGTTTCTTGTCCTCCTTTTGCTCGCAGTTTGTTCCTGGCTCCACACCCTGTTCCCACGTCTTGGATCCCTGTGTATGCCTGACCATTCTCTTTGATTGTGTATATCCCTGGACAGTATGATAACCCACTCCTGGCTATGACCCCCTCTCTCGTCTGACTACCCTGCACCCGCTCACTCCCTGGACTGCCTAGTGACCGGGTTCCATTACTCTTCTTTTCTAATTAAATACACCCGTAATTTGGGTTTACTCTGATTCCACAACGTCTCTGCATGTTTGTGTCTGCATCTGTGTTCTGGCTTAGTTAAACCTTTACAACGGTAACCTTTCAGATAGCTTTCTGGCTTCAAACAGTATTCAAGGGATCCAATATTCCGCTGAGGAAAGTTTGTTTATTCAATATATTACAAATATACAATAGTTTTCAATTTCTCTCCCAAAATTGCATAGTGTACCTTTAAAGAACTTGAATCAGAACATACAACCATATCTGGTTTGGTCTCTGTAATGCCATCAACAGCACATACATTTCCACTGTGTATATACTCCCAGATTATCTGGTGTGCATTTACATACATACTAGTATTATTCTTAGGGACTACAAATGCAGATCCTGGCTTTCCAGTTTCCTGATCCACTGACCCATCTGTATATATCTGTAGGAAACCAGGATATTTTTGTTCAACATAATTCACAAAACCATTAGTTTCACTAATCAGTTTCACTGTCTTCCCTCCTAAAGATTAGATTAGTAAGTGTATTGTCATTATACAGCACAAGTACAGTACAACGAAAAGAGGTTTGGCATCGAACCAGAGTGCAAATGTACAGTAAAGTGCAATAGTAATATACAATGTACAGGTGATTACCTGGGTATAAAATATATAAATTCGTACTACTGCGTGCTAATCAGATGTGTTGTAGTATTAGTATGCGTATGAGTTGTAGTATTAATATGTACAGTGATACAGGTATAAAGACACTATGGTAGTAAGTAAGTCATACTGGCCAAGAGTAGGGAAGGGATATGTACAGATATAGATATAGTATCTACAGTTGTGTAAAAAGGATTATATGCAGGTATGTACAAAGATGTACTGTATATATATATATATATATATATATATACAGTAAGAATAAATATACTGAAAGATAGTAATCAACCATTGGTGTGTAACAAGGAGCCACTGCAAGTTACTACTGTTGGACTAAATTCTACTCTATATAATCCCATCATCTCTGCTCAGGAATTTCCCAAGCACCAAAAACGTTAGGTTATGACTATAACCAAGTTGTTAATTAGGGGTGACGCTTGGCATCACTCTGCACTATCTCGCGTACGTGCACGCGCACTGAATAAATTCCACAAATGTACCTTTAATACCAGTATTAGTCTGACCACACCCCTCATCAGCTTACCTTCATAAGCAGGTGTGTGGTCACCTGCTCTCCTCCTTCCCAAGCTTTCACCACAAGGTGAGGTCAAGGGCTGCAGCGGCCGTCGGATGCCAAGCGTCACCCCTAATTAACAGAACTTGGTTATAGTCATAACCTAACGTTCTGTTCCATTAGGGGCTCTGCTTGGCATCACTCTGCACAAAGGGAGGCCAAGCGGAGCCACTGGCCGACAAATACACCCCGCTGAAGGCCCCCCACAACCAACAGAACAGGGAGGGCCGAGCCCCCCCGACCCCCCCTAATGGAGGGCACCCTCCCTATTAGAGGTTTACCGAGAGGGCGACGGACCCGACCGCGCGAAGAGGCACTCAAGCAACTCAACGCACAGGGTGAGCAGACCGTGGCTTGACCCCACGACTACACCCACGCACAACCCGCATGCCACCCGGGAATGAACGTAGGGAACAACCTCGTTACTGCCCCCAGAATCACGGGATCAAGGGCAAACCCAACCCCGTGGCAAGGCCGTAGCAGCGGAGCGCGAAGGAAGACCCAGACCCACCAAAAGGACTGGACTCCCTGGAATGGGGGCCCGGAGAAGTCCATGATGCCAGCATCAAGACCCCACCAGGTGGGCACCTAGTGACCCCGCCCCCCACATCGCCAGCGTATTCGGACAAAGGCCCCTCAGCCGAGCGGGCCCTGTCCTCCCCAACAGTACACCGCCTGGCACACAGGCCCTGCAACAGGCAGACAGCATGGTCGTAACACACAAGAGTTAACCAACGGAAGCAGGCAGTGCACCGGGAAAAAAGACCAGGCAACAGGCTGTCAACCCAAGCCTGGAGACTGCGGACGAGACAGGCGCCAGAAAGGACAGCTGAACACAGCCGCCCCGGCGGAAGGGGCGTATGCTGGCGTTGTCGCATAACCAAGCCTCCACAGAGAAGGCTGATACGATCGGCAGACGTCATGAACGTGCAGGGGCACCCTCAACCGGAGAAACCGGGAGTTGACACTGCAGCAACACACCAGAGAACCAACCACCCAGGCATTACCCTATGCAATGGTTGGTCCCATAACCCCTCAGGAAAGAAACCCCAAAACACACCTGCGGCACCGCCGCAGCCCGCGTTCCGGTTCCCAACAGGGCTATCCCGGGCCTACGGGTCAACGAGACATTACCCCGGACCGGGCCCGGTGATACGGGGAGCACAGGGTCCCCCGAGGAGGCAAAAACCACCCCAACAGGCCCCTCTTCGCCAAGCGCAAGAGAAGAGCGTAAAAAATGGAAGACCAGCCCCAGCACCCCACACTTGGTATTCCCAGGAGGTCACCCAACCAAGTACCAACCAAGACCAACCTGCACAGCGGCCGAGATCCGACGAGATCGGGCGCGTACAGGTTGGCACGGCCGCAAGCCATTACGACAGTGCAGAATACAAAGTACCCAACAAGGGTTCCATAACGCTCAACCCTGTGACACCCGGACCGACCTAGCATTTTTCCCCCTGAAAAACGCCCAAGTCCCTTAGGGTACCAGAACAGCAGATCCGCATCCCCGGCGGACAACGGGTGTAACTGATCCGGACCAGCGCGACCAGAACCAGTCCCGTGCCCTAACCACGCCGACCTGCCAACCCCAGGAGAAGGGGCAGATATGCGCGTTGATCCTAAAACATAAAAAGAAGGCGCCACCCAGACGTTTCGGTACGAACCGCGCCCGGCGGCCCACCCCCAGGGCGTGAGACCCTTCCCCATATGTCCAGACCCATTCCGTTATCATCCCCTGACATGAACGGGAACCCATCGACAACCACACAGGGTGTCGGAAGAGGAAAAACCCCCATCCCAATTGCTTCATAAAAACGCTGTTTTACCCCCAAGCAATCAAGGCGCGCCAGTCAGCTAATGTCCAACAGAACATCCTGAGCTAGCACTATGTGTGCGTTTTGACATACCCACATCAACAATAGGTTGTTCAGACCACCTTATTGAATCCCCAAGACGCCCAGGGGAACGACAAGAGGGGCGAGATGCAATCAACTCCATGAATGAATGAATGAAAAACTTTACCCAACAGATTGCAGAAAGGGTACAACCCAGTACGGCAATACACACAATTGGTTAAGGGGGGGCAGACCTGAGAAAGACGTTAGTCTTGTTTCCATCAGGGACCCTCATTTCCAATCCATATAGACACATCCAACTCTTTATAATTGTAGGAGCCATTTCATTTGATTTAATAGTTTTGACTAAATAGCGCCGCCACTGGTCGCCTCGTAAAATGGCACCATGGTTCTCCTATTAATTACGGCACAGCTGTGTGTAAACGCACGCCAGACGAGAAACAGTTTTTCAACCGCTCGCTTGCTACACACACACACAGCGCAGATTGAATGAATGAAAGACTGAAAAGAAAGACTTTGTTTAGAATCATTATGAGTTTATTTGAAACCCTTTTGTTTTGAAACCTCTTTAGTACAAGTCTGGAGCCTGTTTTGTTTCATTTGTTTGCTCCGTTATTGTTTGAAACTTTACGCAACTCCTTCCATAAAACTCAACCGGTTCGAACCCATCGGATGCAACTATCAACAACATCAAACAGTGAGTAACAAGACAGCCCAAGTCAATGTGGTGTGAGCGCGTTGAAGACGTATCCTGGCTTAGATAGGCAAATTGAGCCTACATTCAAGTTGAAAAACTCTCTGATACGGACACAATGAATGGAATTTGATGGATCAAAAGGATCTAATGGATGTGTCACGCTATTGAGAACAATGGAATGTGCAATACAATTGGATAAATGAACGCGAAAGATGCGCATTTAAAATGGTATCAAACGGATCTAATGGTGTGTCACGCTATTGAAAACAATGGACTGTGCAATATGATTGAATAAATGAACGCGAAAGACGCGCATTTAAAATGGTATCAAACGGATCTACTGGATGTGTCACGCTATTGAAAACAATGGACTGTGCAATATGATTGAATAAATGAACGCGAAAGACGCGCATTTCAAAATGGAATTGGAGGATGTGTGATGCTATTAAAGGCAATACAATGTGCGATATCATATGGACATATGGACGCCAAAGACGCGCATTTCAAAATAGAATTGGAGGATCAAAGTATCTAATGGATGTGTGATTCTATTAAAGATCATGCAATGTGCGATATCATGTGGATAAATGAACGCCAAAGACGCGCATTTAAAGTGGATTTGAAGGAATATATGTCGTCATCAAATAAACCTGTGCACCGTTATAAATAGATAAATAGATGCTGCTTAACGATGTCTGGACAAGATAAAGAGGAATTGGGCCATTCTGATGCAGCTGCTGTGATTGTGACTGAAGGTTCTGATGCAGCTGCTGTGATTGTGACTGAAGTTACCACCGTTCACACTTCTGATACAAATGTTAACTTGCCTGTGGTTGAGGGAAAGAGACAAGTGAAACCCACGCAACGGGCACTTGAGGCTAATTATACAAAACAATGTAATCGAAGAAAAGCTAAACTTGGACAACTCACAAGCAAAATAAATGTGTTACAAGCACTTATGGTTGATTACAGAAATGTTGAATTGGTTAAACAAGAATACAATGAATTTAATTCTAAAACAAATGACTTCAAATCACTTCACAAAACAGTACAGCAGCTGTTATCAGAAGAGGAAGCGGCAGAAGAACAAGATCAGTGGTACATGCCGAAGTTCAAAATCATATGTGAATTTCATGATAAGGTTATAGAATGGATAAATAATGCCCCTGCAGCTATGGCACAAAAGCCACCAGAAGTGACACCAGCAGTGACACCAGCACAAAGTGTGAAATCATTTGGCAATAATTCAGTTGGCATGAAATCCACTTCAAGCACCGCAGCATTAAGACAGGTAGAGGCCGAAAGAGCCAATCTAGCCACACGTTCTGCTTATCTCAAACAAAGACAAGCATTTGAATTTCAGGAGGCACAGCTCAAAGCAAGAAAGGAAGCATTTGAATTAGAAGTGGAAATTGCAGCTGCTGATGCCATGTTAAAGGTTCTGGATGTTACTAAACATGTAGACACCAGGCTTGATGTTAACCCCTTAATCCACATCAATCCACTTTATTTTGACTCAATGCGATCCTTACCAGTGGACAGCCAGAAGGTTAATCATGGATTGGATGATGAAGAGGAAGATGATGACTATGAAGAGGATGATGAGGCTGAAGAGAATGATGATGATGATGATGATGGTGATGATGATGATGATGATGATGATGAATTTGAAGGAGCAGCTTCCCATCCACCACTGAGACGAAGGTCTCAACATGCCCCTAGTGGCCAATTACGGCAGCCACAGAAACAAATGGCTCAGCAGCCTACAAGGTCACGAATGCCTGTTGCTCACCAACAACCCCAACAGCCTAACCCAAACTTTGGCTTGCAGGATGGTGCTCAGGTTAATGTTCAACCAGGCGGAGCCATGATGGACATTTTGAGAAAACAAAATGAAATCACAGAAATGTTAATTCAAGAACAGAGGTTCTCACTCTTGCCTTCTAGAGAGATTCCTGTTTTTAAAGGTGATCCATTAAGTTATGTCTCTTTCATTAGTACATTTGAACATTGTATAGAAAGCAAGACAAGTAACAACAGAGATCGACTGCTCTTTCTTGAACAATTTACAGATGGAGAACCAAAGGCAATTGTGAGAAGCTGCCTTCACATGGATTCCCAAAAAGGCTATGTGAAAGCAAAACGGCTGCTACGCAAACATTTTGGAAATGAGGTTTTCATTGCTGCTGCCTATCAGGAACAAATTCTGAATTGGGATGCAATCCGATCGGAAGATGGTAAAGCCTTACACAAATACTCACTCTTCTTGAGAACATGCTGCAATGCTATGAGCAATAATGAAATTCTGCAAGACATGAACAATCCTACACACTTGAAATCTGTCTTGTCAAAACTGCCATTCAAGCACAGAGAGAGGTGGAGGACAGTAGCATATGGTTACTATGAGCGTACACACAGAAGAGCTAAGTTCCCACAACTTGTAAATTTCATTGAAAGGCAAGCAAACATTGCCATTGATCCCCTCTTTGGAGAAATACAAGACACAAAACCGAAAGAAAAGAGGACAATCCCTTCTCCCCGAAATAGTAATTTGAAATACATACCAGTTTCATCATACACTAAGAGCAGTTTTGCGACAGTAACAGAATCCTCAGAACCACCAAGCACAAGCAGCTCTGCAGCCGTGCAACAGAAAACATGTTTCTTTTGCAAAGAAAACCACAGCACAGACCTGTGCAAGACATTGGATAAGAAAATACACAAAGACAAAGTTGAGTTCTTTAAAGTAAATGGTTTATGTTTTGGTTGTGTGACTCAGGGTCACATGAGTAAGGACTGTGAAAGACGTGTGACTTGTAAAATATGTACAAAGAAGCATCCTACTGTGTTGCACATTGAATTTAAAAAAGATACAAGTCAAACTAGTCCAAGCACCGATAGCATGTCAGTGGGCAGTGCATTAGTCACCATGAAAAGGCCTATCCATACTGGGGCCGGTGACCAACAGAAACTGTCAATTGTTCCTGTGCAAGTCAAGTTGTTGAATTCTAACCAGGTACTTCAAACGTACGCTTTCCTTGATCCAGGAAGCACTGGAACCTTCTGTACTGAAGCTTTAAGGAAGCAACTGAATGCTAAGGCGACACCAACTCGAATCCTACTTCGTACTCTAGGACAAGAAAGGGTCATAAGTATTAACCGAATCAATGGGCTGGAAGTGTCAAGTCTTGAAGGAGATGATTTCCTAAAACTGCCACCACTCTATACTCAAACAGAAATTCCTGTAACCAAGCAACAAATTCCCACTCAGGATGATGTGCAAGAATGGAACTACCTAAAAGAGGTTAAGTTGCCATATATTGATGCAGATATTGGACTCCTGATTGGTAATGATGCAGCTAAGTTTATGGAACCGTGGGCAGTAATTAATAGCAAGGGTAATGGGCCCTATGCTGTAAAGACAAGACTTGGATGGGTGGTTAGTGGGCTTCTACACAAACCCATAAGCCATAAGCAGCCAACCCATATTTCCGGCAATCGCATATCAATAATACATTTGAATGACCTCATGATCCAAAAAGGGAAATTCAAGAAAGATGTGGAGTTTCACAAAAGAAGGACTCACCATGGAGTACGCCACCCAAAGAAACGCAGACTGCGTGTAATCATGGCAAAGGCAAGAGACGCCCCCTTGAAACGGGTTACAACACCCAGAATGGAACTTACTGCTGCAGTACTAGCAGTGAAAGTGAACAGGAATGTGGATGAAGATACATTCAGAACCCAAGTGAACACCAAGATCAACCCTGCAGACCATGTGTCCCGAGGTCTTACAGCTGATGCATTTTTAAAGTGTGAAAACTGGAAGAAGGGACCGGATTTCCTACAGGAAAAGGAAGAGACATGGCCTAACTTACCTGCTGATCTCACCCCCATACCAGCCGACGATCCGGAAGTCAAAAGAGAGAAGGTTACAGTCAATACCATTCAGATGACAGATCAAGATCCTACTAGCACTCTCATACACCACTACTCAAGTTTCTACAAATTGAAAAGAGCTGTAGCATGGATGCTGTATTTGAGAACTCACCTTTTGCAGTTGAGTAGAAAAAGGAAAGATCTGATGCAAATTCAAGAACCAGACACAGACAAACAAAGACAGACAATTGAAGTAGAGATGAAAAAATTCAAAAACGCTGTAAAGGCATACAACCTCTCTCTGGATGAACTGGACACTTCAGAGATGGCCGTTGTTCAATTCTGTCAAAACCAAGGATTTCAAGAGGAAATCAAAACATTGCAGAAAGGAAGTTTGAACATGCAGAAACACAGTTCAATCTACAAGCTTGATCCCAAACTTGAAAACGAAATATTAAGAGTGGGTGGGAGATTAAGCAGAGCAGCCATGCCAGAAGATGCAAAGCACCCTGCCATCCTCCCAAAGGACCATCATGTGTCAAAGCTCGTTCTTAGAAAGATCCATAAGGAAGTAGGACACAGTGGGAGAAACCACATGCTCTCCTCACTGAGACAAAAGTATTGGATTCCTTGTGCCAACTCATTGGCAAGAAAGATTATTTCTGAATGTGTGACATGTCGACGTCTCAATGGATCTGTCGGAGAACAGAAGATGGCAGACCTGCCAAGAGATAGAATAACACCTGACCTACCTCTTATGAATGTACATCAAAAATGGAACCGCATCCGCAGGAACTTTGAAAAGGAAGACATTGTGATCATAGCTGACACGAATGCACCAAGAGGATCCTGGATGTTGGCTAGAGTCCTGGAAACAATGCCAGACTCAAGAGGACTTGTGAGAAGTGTGCGTCTTCAGACAAAAACCAGTGTACTTGAAAGGCCCATCAGCAAGATTTGCCTGCTGGTGCCAAACTCAAATTAGGTACTGAAGATTCAAACAGGCCTATACATCATGCCTGTTTCCCACCTCACAAGTATTTATTTTGTTTTGAACATTTTGTATGGCTCCAGCAGTTTTTTGATTTTGTATTGTTATTAGAGCCTGCCCATAACAATAGGGGCCGGTTATGTAGGAGCCATTTCATTTGATTTAATAGTTTTGACTAAATAGCGCCGCCACTGGTCGCCTCGTAAAATGGCACCATGGTTCTCCTATTAATTACGGCACAGCTGTGTGTAAACGCACGCCAGACGAGAAACAGTTTTTCAACCGCTCGCTTGCTACACACACACACAGCGCAGATTGAATGAATGAAAGACTGAAAAGAAAGACTTTGTTTAGAATCATTATGAGTTTATTTGAAACCCTTTTGCTGCGCCTGTTTGTTTTGAAACCTCTTTAGTACAAGTCTGGAGCCTGTTTTGTTTCATTTGTTTGCTCCGTTATTGTTTGAAACTTTACGCAACTCCTTCCATAAAACTCAACCGGTTTGAACCCATCGGATGCAACTATCAACAACATCAAACAGTGAGTAACAAGACAGCCCAAGTCAATGTGGTGTGAGCGCGTTGAAGACGTATCCTGGCTTAGATAGGCAAATTGAGCCTACAATAATAATAAAGAAAAAGCATCACCCGTATGACCCAACTGCACAGCTGGGAGTAAAAAACCTGTTTTCACATGATTTTAATCCAGTCACCCTTTTTAATCAGAGTGTAAGACCAGACCCTCCCAGAAACACCTTCCCACATGAGTTCATAGTCATGAAAAAGATATGCCAACTGTGAGTCACGTGACCAACCGACTCAAGTTCACACATAAATCGGGCGCAGCAGAACTGTGAGCCCTACGCCCTAACTCGACACCTTTAAGACACCTCAACTCATGGAAGGCGTCGCCATAGCAACACCGCTACAACGGGCGGGGAAACCTGCCGGCTGCTGTCATGTAATAGGAGTCGGTAGAATAACCCTCGCCCCCCCCCCCCCCCCCCCCCCCCCCCCCCCCCCCCGCCAAGACGTCCCACCGGCTTGGTCCTGACTGGCTCAGCAGAAGAGATCAAAAATCCCCTAAACCAATCAAGTGGGAAAAGGAGGGGTTTATTCGAGACCCCCTCCCGAAAAAACACCCTTCATCCCTACACACAGAAAAACAACCGTAGCCATCTTGAAAACCTCCGGTAGAAAGCAATGCATAGCATAAGCTAATACAATGCCCGCTACCCACAAATGTGTACAGGATTTTACAACAAAACACAAGTCGCCTGTGTGTGAATCCTACCCCTGTTGACTATGTCGTACATAGGAAAAAAACGCTGATCGAGAGTAAGCGGCTAGGCCGTGAAATGTGTGTGTACGAGTATTACTGCAACTAAACAACACAGCATTGTGAGACACATATACTTAGTTCAAGCAATGGAATAACACCAGTTTCTACCTGCATGTGGAGCATCAAGCTAATAGAACCTATTACCGAGTGTACGTTGCAGACCTTGCTTAACCTCATAACACAACACGACTCATCACACAACGTAAAAGGGCAGATTCATATATACACAACCCCACCATATGAATTGTTTGAAGAAACACACAGTTTGTTCGGCCAAAACACAGTCCCCCTTATATCGGGGAACTTCTTTTTATTAACCAAAAAGTGTTCTAAGGCACAAAATCATAGAGGGGCCGGGGAGGGTGTAGAGGAGAGGGGACACAGAGGGGAAAAGTCACTTAACGGCGTCTGCCACCTCGCGCCGCTCGAGTCTTGCCACCCCGAGGAGCCCCGGAGGGACGGTAGGTTACAGTCTGCTGGACACGACGTTCCCTACCGTCTCCTCCGGTCGTGGATGGGCCGGCGGTGGCAGAAGCGCCGTTTCGTCCCCTGGCCCTCTTGGCAGGGCCAGCAGCGGTGGTGGAGGCAGTGGTAGCGGCGACGGAGACAGCTCGACGTCGCGGAAGCCTTCCGACTCCACCGGCAAGGACGGGAGGCGGAAAATGGGGTTGGAGAATGGACCTCTCCTCTGCCATCTCTCTGCATGTTGAGGTCATCAACCGCAGGGCCTTCCCGAATAGGCCAGCGTCGGAGAGGGCGGCCGTCAGAAGAGGAGCTCTCTTCTTCTCTGGCACACGGGCCTGCTCCAGCCAAAGGTGACGCTGGCCCAGGGTGGCCAGGGCGCGCACTTTCCCCATGGCTATGGCCAGCACCTGGGAAAGGTGCAGGACAGCTCCCGCAGCCTGGGTGATCTGATCGCATTTCACCTCGTTCAGATCCGTGCCGCCCGTCATTATCCCCGATACAAATCTAGCCAGGTGGGCGATGTTAGACGCCGCAGCTAGCGATTGTGTACCAGCGATGAATGACTGGTCACCCCAATAAGCCAATCGCCTAGCCGATTTCCCCTGGAGGACCGGCTTGCATAGGGGTTCCCACACCATATCCGGACAGAGGAGCGCGGCCATCGGACTGTCAAGCCGAGGCACGCCCTCCCACATACCTTTGACCAACCCCGACACCCGCGTAACTGGTACGTAGGCGGGAGTTAGTCCCATGATGTTGGACACCGCCTGACCCCGACGAACATAGGCCCCCATCGATGGGAAAAATGGGTAGACAACATCCACCCCTCTCACTGGGGGACGCTGCCAGGGATGGCCTATGAGGTCATCAGGGACAGGTGCAGGCAATGGCAGCGGCAGCGGCACGCCGTTTGCGGCGGCGGCTACCGCCATGAGCTCGGGAAACAAGGCCCGCAGTTACCCCTGCGAACCTTCCTCCACCGACCCCGCATCCCTCACATGCAGCAGGCTGCGACTGGTCAAGGAGCCACAGTCTGATGTGGCCGACAGTAGGGCATCCTGCTGATGAGGCCAAGGTGGTTCCTCGACATCCTCGAACAGGGCGCCCCATGGAGCCATTTCCCCCCCCTCCGGGGTCTCCTGAGGAGGGATACTCTCCTCCACGGGGCCATCATACAAAAACCCGTCCGCCTCGTCCATGAAGTCCTCAGTCTACATTGGAAATCCAGAGCCGGACGCATCTTCGCTGGTCTCCAGCAGTTCCCCAAACCCAGGCCGTTCGCGCCTGCACGCTACCATCTTGCGACGTGAACGGGCAGACGCGAAAAGTTTGCGTCGCAAATCCTCTGGCTCCAAGACAACCCCCCGTTCACCAACGGGCGATTCCCCGGAACCAGAGGAACCAGAGTCGAGATCAGGCCATCGCCGGAGCGACGGCACCGACTCCTCGGCTCTTCGGTGAGGCAAACTATCCACCGGCAGCCTCCCGGGCTGGGTCGGCAACCACGAAAGTGGCAACAGCCCAGCACCAAGGCGCACGACGGAGGCGGGAATGGAGAACCGCTGGTGAAGAGTAGGTCTAGCGGGTCTACTCTCCGCGGAATACATTATGACCCAACTTTTTCTTGTACAACAGATGTGAGAGAAGAAAAAATTAAGCACAATGTAAACTCATCACAATTCTTTTCAACTAACAACACGTCAAGTGGGGTACTACCAGGCACTTCCTTGTGGTGAAAGCGAGAAGGAGGAGAGCAGGTGACCACACACCTGCTTATGAAGGTAAGCTGATGAGGGGTGTGGTCAGACTAATACTGGTATTAAAGGTACATTTGTGGAATTTATTCAGTGCGCGTGCACGTACGCGAGATAGTGCAGAGTGATGCCAAGCAGAGCCCCTAATGGAACAGAACTAGCATTCTGGACGCTTCATGTTCCTAACAAGGTTGCAGAACTCCCTTTGTAGGGTGGGTAGTGTCTACACCCTCCATAAATCCAATAACTTGCCATGAGTGGTTTCCTTCTCATCTGTAATGGCATTTCCCCCTGTCTGTCTCAATCTGCAGTGCACACAAGGGAGAGGTCTAGACCGCCGCACAACATATCCTGAGAGCTTGTGCCTGCACTACATCAGGCCCAAGAGTGTTTTGGCTGCTGAACCATGAGCAATACATCCATAATCAAAAACAGAACGAATCAGCTCAACATACACAGACCTTAGTAAAAAAGTTCTGTCAGCTCTCCACCTCAACCCCGTTAAGACATCTCATGACATTTATTACTTTCCTACACTTCTCTATTACCTTATTGATATGTTCTGACCATGTCCACCCAAAAAAGAAAAAGAAAATACCCTCAGACACTCTCTCAAGATTTCTGTCGTACAAATTCAATATCACATTTTCCTCAATCTTTTTTCCTGGTGAAGAATACTGTACTCGTCTTCTCAATAGAAAATGTAAAACCCCATTCATACCAACATTGCATTACCTAATTACTCCCCTCCTGCATGTTTCTTACAATATGTCGCACATTCCTCCCTCTCTTCCATAGAGATCCATCATCTGCATGCAGGGAGTTCCCCACATCTGCCTATTCGAGAGAACACTTCATTAATTATAATACTAAATAACAAAGGGTTGAATCACACTTCTTTGAGGCATACCAACATAGGTGTAGATGTAGGGGGGGGGGGGGGGTTGAAGAGGACATGTCCCCCTCAATATTGAGAAGAGGTAAATTTGTCCCCCTAAAAAAAATAGCTAATATGAAAGACAACCCCCTCCCCAAGAGGTAAAAAACAAGGGGGTCAAAACATTTATATATCCTTCTTATCTGTAACTATAGATTAACCAACAATTTCAGAGCCATACTGCATTATATTTGTGTCAGCGGGTACCTGAATGTTGTCTTTTCCTTTACATAAATAAAGACATTTCCACCATAAATTGATGCAGAAAAGGCACAAATTGGTGCATAAAAATACACCAGAATGCAGGAAATTAAGTGTTTGACACTCAAAATGTCCTGGGTGACCTCAGACCCCCAGCTTAACATGCCCCCCCCCCCCCCCCCCCATGTTGAAACCAAACCTTGCATACCATTATTAACTAGCTACTGATCCTATTCTCCCAAACATAAAGACCTTCATCCAATTAATCCACTCCCCCTTCAGCCACGTGCAACTGTGTAAAGACCCTCTTTCCACATCACCCCATGTGCTTTCTCTATCCTCTTGGGCAGGGACATTTCACTCTGTGAAAAAGATATGTACAAAGATTCTTGGTACGCTCTACTCGTCATTACCACTGGATGGCGCCAAATCACTTCATAAGGATGTCTCTTTTTGCAGTATCTACATGACATGCTATTAAAAGTCCCAGACATGATAGAGCTATAATCAGAAGACCCGGTCCAATATGGGAGCAGTTCCTGGTAATTGCTTGTGTCTCCACCCCCAACCCCTTAGTGTAAAGGAACTTTGTGTTCTAGAAAAGCCTTAATTAATCATTTATTTTAAATTATTATTATCATGATGTACTATTAGGATGAAATCTAAAAAAATAAAAATAAACCACACATTTCTCACAAGAGAAACTCTTTATTTTTCAAAAGCCATGAGGCTATACTTAAATATCATTCAAACTTAACTCCAAGATGCCAAAAATGTACATAGTGAGTCTTTTTAAGGCACAGGATAGATAACAGACAAGAAAAGCAGACGTGATTATGAAGATGCTCCAACAGAAAGTTATCATTGCATGGCAAAACAATACATACAGTAGCATAATTATGGCACAGTTCTGTCATTCTGACAAACATGACTTCAAGCAACGCTGCTCAGAAAATGAGCATAATGCAACAGCTAACGTCTTCCTCGTTCATTTTATACACGGTTCTATACAATAATCAAACTCTTGTTCAAGTATCCTATATAGTATTTTAATATCACAGCAGAATATACAGCACTTGTCCATAACCCTGAATGTATCCCTATTCTTCAGGATCTCGAGAAAATATTCAGAAAACCATTTGATATTGCACAAAGTCCCCGTAAATCATCACCTAATCCTTGCATACTGTATGTGCATTCCACGGTGGTAGTCGAGCGTAAACAAAGACGAAATAACACTGCATGACCTCAAATATTAAAAACGAACACAATAAAAGTCTGCTACTTGAATCTACTTTTAGTGGCCATAACTGTCCCTTTGGTAGGAGTGGTATTTTTGGAAGCAAATCACTGAGTCAGTGTGACAGTAATAACTGTCAGTAATAACTATTTCAGCGCAACGCTTCTGTCAGGTGGAAACCTAGTTTCTCCAAAAGCAAAAGCAAAAGCAAAAACCTTTCACCCGTTTTTTTAATTGACACCTATGTATCTTTTTTTCTTCCCCTAGGTAATACTTTTTGTTTTGAAAGGAGTTTCACGAAACCTGCTCACAACACAAGAGGACTTTGAAAACGTTCAATTCAAGTAAAAAAAATGAAAAAAAAATCACCAAAATGTGAGATACAAGGTTTTCGCCCGACTGTGATCATTTCCTTTAAGGAACATAGTGTGTAGAACAACACGGTAAAAAACCCTGCACATTTGTAATACGTGTACATATATTAACCGTTGCATATTTACATAAAACAACTTAGAAAACAAGGCAATTCTCTTTTGATAGTCAACACTACAGTAGGTGAGCATCACTCAAATCATAGGACATTCATGAAAAACTCTCGACGTAAAATGAAATGAACAAAAACAACTATAGACCGTTTCGAACTTGACCACATACATTCTAAACGGGCCAGAGTTTCATTTCCTGTCGCGGTGCTTGCTAATGTCAATAGGCCCAAGCGGTTACCTAGCAACGCAGTTCCACCGAAAAGGTCTATAATGCAAGAAGGTACATGAATAAAACAAGAAATGATGTGCCCTTAAGATGATTAAGATCACTAAATTACAGAGGGGGTGTATCGATGTACAAGGGCGGGGTCTTGCGTCCTCACGCCTGGAGAATCTTTGATGACCCATCCTCACTGAGATCATACCTACGATAGAGAAGACAAACATTAAAAATATTGCAACACTAAAAGCGGAAACTCCTACACAGTTATACCAGGAAGGAAAGATACAATATAAAAATACTTCCAGTCTGAGAAATCAATAATACTGTACATCCCATTATGAAACTGTAAATAGAGAGGCCTATTGGGATGTTAGATCCTAATGTGAAAAACTGTGATTTACCTTACCTTGCTACCTCTCTATCTTTTTTATGCTAGCTTATGCCTGTATTTATTTTTTTACTGCTGTGAAGCACTTTTAACTGCAATTTCTGTATGAAAAGTGCTATACAAATAAAGTTTATTATTAACGTTTATTATTATACTAGGGATGCACCGATACTGGTATTGGATATCGGTCTGATACCAGGGTAGAATATCGGTATCGGAGAATTTCCCTGAAACAAAAGTCCGATACCAAGAAAGATGTCCAACATGCCAGAAATCAAAGAAAGGTGACTTGATTTGGTATATCTTTGACACTTTTACTCTCTCTAATGGAGAACATTTTATTTGATCTCAATAATTTTTTACCAATGACCCCAAATGATGGTCCAAGTCTATACTGTTCATTAAAAGTAACAGATCGGATCAGTACTCTGTATCGTCTGATACCCAAAGCCCAGGTATCTGTATCAGTATTGGGACAAAAAAATCTGGATCGGTGCGTCCCTACATTATACCAATGTTATCACTCAATACTGTGCCAATAAAATATCTAGATGACATGAAAAATAACAACTTTACCATTGGGTCCATCCTTTTGATATATCGTCCCCGCTCAAATCTACCAGCACCTGTAATTTCACAAGCAATATAATTCAGTTGAAATTCAATTCTAAGTTTACATAGAAATAAAATATTCTTTATGAATTAGTGAGCGTGGAAGTATTACTTTTCCAAAACACTGTATGCTGTAGTGCAATAACACCTGCACCACAGCACATGTCAACCAGCAAACCTGACCCCTCAGGTATCAATATCTAGTCTCCTAAATAATACGTAGACAGACTCATAATATAATGTAGCATCAGTAGCTTCAACATCGCATCATTTAGTAACGAAAAACCTCATAAATACATTGCAAGTGTGACGTGTACTGAAACAAAAAAGAAATACTGTCAAATAACATTTTATACTGTCAAACAACACTATTATGATATAATATTTCAGCCATACCGCCCAGCCCTAGCAAGCAGGTTTGCAAGTAAAGCAAAGCGTTTTCTGAAGTTGCCCAGAACCACTGTTGGTGCCCCAGTTCTCACCGATTTGCCCAGATTCCTTGAGCAGTACTAGTACTACAGTAGGTCAGGAATGTCCAAAAACGACAATTTTGTGACAGAAAAATGCCATCTATACCACTGAGTCCTTAGTTACCATGGCAACCATTTTAAGCAGCCTTTACGCTGAGATTGTGATACATTTTTAAACATCTTTAAAAGTCACATTAACCACTATCTCTATATAACCCCCCTTCAGATTCAGTGAGGAAATTTAGAATCAGCATGAGAAGCTGGTGTGGGAGATTAAAATAAGAGTCATGCCTCTCAATAAAAATGTGGGGCTGCATTTTATTAAAAGCAGAAGAGAAATCTGCAAATAAAAGTCTAGCATGAGCTCCAGGTGTTTCTAGGTGTTTGTACACAATGTCCAAGATGAAGAGCATAGCGTCCTCCACCCCTTTACCTGGCTGATATGCGAATTGAAGGGGATCTAATTTACCCTCAATAAAAGACATAGTAGTGTTTTTTTTTAAACTTCTCAAAAACGTTCATTGTTAATGAGGTAAGCGCCACTGGTCTAAAGTCCTTCAATTCTTTTGAGTCTTTTGACTTAGGGATGGGTATGATGGTTGACGTCTTCCATAATGTGGGGATTTGACCTACAGTAGATCTACACACATCTGGAAGAGTCTAGAAAACACCCAACCAAGCTGATCAGCACAGTGGTGCAGGGTGCGCCCGCATATCGAGTTTGACCAGCAGCTTTTCTTGGTTTAACCTTTTTCAATGATGCTGTGACCCAATCTTGGGAAATAACCATTTTGTTTTGGGGTTCCATGCATACAGAGATATTCTCTAAAAAGTCAGAACTTTCAAAGCGGGAGAAGAAGGAATTAAAAGTGTTTGGCAAGTCAGTGCTATTCACGCAGTGACTTTTTTTTAATCCACTTTTTCTCCTTCTTTTTCTGTTTTTCTCCCATCCCAATTTAGTCGTGCCAATTCCCCCCTCCCCTGTCTTGATCGTTGCTCGCTGGTCGGTCGTAGGGAGGGTTGAAGAATCTATCGCATGTCCCCTCCGATACATGCGGAGTCAGCCAGCCACTTCTTTTCACCTGCCAGCGCGGACTCTCATTGGCAAGGTGTAACGTGTGGGAGGCTCACACCACCCTCGACATCTCCTGTCCTTGCTGTGCAGGCGCCCTGACTGACCTGTAGGAGTCGCTGTTTACAACGACCAGATTACCACCCATCGACTCCCCTCCCGCTGACTCTGCCAATTGAGTCAGTATGACGGCCGGCCCAAGCCGGAGGCAACGCCGACAGCCGGATTCAATACCGGTGTCTCACGCGTTGGTGACAAGCATTTAGACCGCTGCGCCACCCAGCCGCCTACGCAGTGACTCTTAAAACACATGACTGGACAGGGGAGTGCAACTCTCCAGACAGAGGCAGAGATAACAAGGCACCAGGGAGCTGCATGCTGACGGGGAAGCAGTAGAGGTTTTGGGTCAGCAGGTTTTTCAATGCGTCTCTGTGAATCAAATCCCATGACTTTCCCCCTGACTATTCTGTGACATAACCCTCAGTTTCCAGCACTGATATTGGCAAGAGTTTTTTTTATTTGTATAACCATAACATGGATTCTTGGTTTCACTAGCCACCACTATCACTTCATGTATGGTTTATGTAATCAGGACATTTGTTATTTGGATTGTAATCCATTACTTCAAAAGGACACCTACTGTAACTAAATCTATCAACCAACCAAGTTAGAAGTTAAATACTTAACCGGTTGACACATATCATTTTCCAAAACCTTTCCAGGGCTGGAAAAAATAAATAATTCAATGGCCTTTCCAGGTTTTCCATGACCGGGGGACCTTAAGGTTGTCCTTAAGGTGTCCAGAGTTTGCTCTGAACAGGGTACAGTAAATCAGCCTTTTGCTATGATGCCCCTCTAGCTCATGGAATGAACTCCAACAGTCCTTAAAATACTGAGATTCTCCCCTGTTGCAGAGTTTAAAACCTTGATCTCCAACCTTTTGTCAACCAAGTTGTACCTGTTTTAATTGCTCTTTGCCTTGTCTTGTTGTCTCTTTGTTATTATTTGATAACTGGTTTTCTATGCTTTTTCTTTAGCTTATTTCTGTATGTATACATTTACATTTAAATTCCACACGAACAACTTCGCCTCCAGGTTGCGGCAGTAAATTGGCTTCCTGTACAGAAACAGAACCATCTGGTATGTCATAAATGTATAGATGTAGCAGTACTGACTATCTGTATGTCGTGTGTGTCATATATGTTCTGATGAATTGAAAATGGGGGACCCTGATGTAAACAAGACGAAAGTCTTTCTCTGGTCTGCATCCCCTTAACAATTGTGTGTATTGAGCCGTACTGTATTGTACCCATTCTGCAATCTGTTAATAAAGTTTTCAATCAATCAATCAATCAGCTTTCCTTTGATTAGTAGGAAGAGAGTTGTCAAAGCAGATTATTTTATCTTGGCCTACGGTGATAGAATTGATCGGCATGCTGCAGCTGCACACTCGACATGACTGGAAATGAGGGAAACTTCAGTTGCCTTTCGAGTTTAAATGAAGGTTTGAAATGAAATGACTGTAGGAATTGGGACGTGGGGAAACAATTACTACCCGCCCACAACAAAACAAGAATCCATCACAGTTACCTTTCCCAGGAGGCCTTTGTGCTTGGACAGGATGCTCCCTCCGTTCTTCACTGCTACATCTAGAGTCCTCCTGTGCAGCTCTACCATAGACACACTGAACTCAAACCTACGTGCACGTGCGCGCACACACACACACACACACACACACACACACACACACACACACAGACACACACACACACACACACACACACACACACACACACACACACACACACACACACACACACACACACACACACACACACACACACACACACACACACACACACACACACACACACACACACACACACACACACACACACACACACACACACACACACACACACTTAATTGAAGTGTCCATCATGTGCTGGTTCAACCCTCTCATCAGAAACGCTTGGTTTCCTGGGGCTTCTCCAAAAAGAGTGTCTAGGGGTTCATGATTGACACAGTGTGCATTCTCGCATAGATTGAACAGCTTTTTAAATTGTTTTTTAAGTTCCATTCCTGTGAGCAACCGGAATATATAACAGAGGTGAGGACTCAAGTCTAGCTCGAGTCATAAATCTTATGCGGCTTGATCTATGAGGAAATCATCTGAGACGGTATCAACGAGACCTGTTGCCGTGGACTATTTAATCGTGACTTATCATATAACTTCATAAATGTTATTCATGAATTCTTGTAACTCTGCTTCATAAATCGTATTCCTGTTTACAAGCAAGAGATTCATACTCGGATGTCATACAGTCGTTATATCACACCGTTAACGCAACGCTAAAATGGAGATGAATGAAACTAATAAAATAATATACTGCATTGAAAAAAAATTCTGCTTACTTGAATATATACTCATAGTATATATTCAGATTCTAAGTGTTTTATTACCCATATTTATTGTAACGTATAATATAACTGATAGGACATACAGACCCTCATCTGCACCTTTGATTACACCGTTTACTTGCTCATATTCTTATATTCAGAATTAATTATATTTTCTTTCACTGCTTATCTTTACTATACTATTATTGCCTATATTTAGGTCTTTCTACTATTACCCTGCCCATACAGTACCTGTACCCCCCCTCCCCCATGCTGCTATGGTGGCCGAATTTCCACAAAGGGATCAATAAAGGAATATCTTATCTTATGTTATCTTATCTTATCTTGACATGAACGATTCAGGACTTGCCCTGAAACGGGACACTGACGGCTCGACTGAAACTTGCATTTCAACACGTACCGCCTAATTCTACAGTGTGGATCAGGACACAGGATGGTTTCGAGAACACACACCCACGTGATCGGTGGACATAATAAGAAACAAACAGTAGCAGTGGCTCACGTCTGGTCGTAAACGGGGTTAAGGGTCCTCTTCAGCGCACTCGTTCTCCGCCGTCCCGTCCGGCTCTTGTCTGGCAGCAAGTAGAGGCGGATGAAAGGGTCCGAGCTATCCTTAGTGAAAGCTATCAGGTTACTGAGGACACACCAGACCACATGTTCTCAGGGTTAATTGCATGTTCCTTAAGGTCATCTCATCATTTGTACATGTTCACTAGCACAAGACGTTTGTTTATGTCTGAAATAAGATCCTACGACAGACCACCATTTTGTATGTATTTATACATGTGGATGTATATACATGGATGGAAGATTTGCTCTTTTGAACTTGTAAATTACAATATATATATATAGGTCTGTCTTATGCCAGTGTTTACAAACATTAATAACATAAACAAACCTTTGACAGGCAGGCACATCGTAAAGTAATTCTTTTTTTTAACCTGTTGTACAGTGTTACTCCTTGTATCAATATCTCAGTCAATCAACAAGAGAATGAAAACATGTCTCTATTCATATCCTGTTTATTTTCAGTGGTGGGGCGACCCTATTTGCTTACGTTGAGAGTACGGATGGGGTCTTTAAACCTAAATGAAAAGGATTCAGTGGGGTTGTTCACCGACCAACACTTAAGCCCAAGATTAAGGTTACGGTTAAGGTCCATGTTTGATGACCCCCTCTCAAAGAGGCCTTGACAAATATGTATCCAGCTTTCACTGATAATAATTACGTAAGTAAAACAAATTCTTACGCACTCCATTATATCATTCACTTCACTTTGTGAAGCGCTTTGTAAAAGCGGAAAGCCCGCCATACAAATGAAGTGTGTTATTGTTGCATCGCCACTATTATTATCACCATCATCACCGTGGTCCCCGGGGCTTACCGACAGGCGTGCACCACCACGATGAGCTTGTTCCTCTGGGGGCTGTGGCGGACGGTCAGCTGGACCTCGCCCAGGGGGTGCTGGTTGGGGGCGGAGCCACTGTGAACACAACACCGTCAGACCGGGTCACGTACAGTACACAGTCTGCAGGAACATTTAATAGGGTGTGTGTGCAAGGCTGTGTTGGCCCAGAAGGGTCTAACTGGGCTTAGCGGTGTCTAGCGTTAGGAGAGAGTAGTCTCTAGCGTTAGGAGAGAGGTGTCTAGCGTTAGAAGAGAGCGGTATCTAGCGTTAGGAGAGAGAGGTGTCTAGCGTTAGGAGAGAGCGGTGTCTAGCGTTAGGAGAGAGTAGTATCTAGCATCAGGAGAGAGAGGTGTCTAGCGTTAGGAGAGAGTAGTCTCTAGCGTCAGGAGAGAGAGGTGTCTAGCGTTAGGAGAGAGTAGTCTCTAGCGTCAGGAGAGAGAGGTGTCTAGCGTCAGGAGAGAGAGGTGTCTAGCGTCAGGAGAGAGAGGTGTCTAGCGTCAGAAGAGAGAGGTCTCTAGCGTCAGGAGAGAGAGGTGTCTAGCGTCAGGAGAGAGTGGTGTCTAGCGTCAGGAGAGAGAGCTGTCTAACGTCAGGAGAGAGTGGTGTCTAGCGTCAGGAGAGAGTGGTGTCTAGCGTCAGGAGAGAGTGGTGTCTAGCGTCAGGAGAGAGGTGTCTAGCGTCAGGAGAGAGAGGTGTCTAGCATCAGGAGAGAGAGGTGTCTAGAGTCAGGAGAGAGAGGTGTCTAGCGTCAGGAGAGAGAGGTGTCTAGCGTCAGAAGAGAGAGGTCTCTAGCATCAGGAGAGAGAGGTGTCTAGCGTCTGGAGAGAGAGGTGTCTAGCGTCAGGAGAGAGTGGTGTCTAGCGTCAGGAGAGAGAGGTGTCTAGAGTCAGGAGAGAGTGGTGTCTAGAGTCAGGAGAGAGAGGTGTCTAGCGTCAGGAGAGAGAGGTGTCTAGAGTCAGGAGAGAGAGGTGTCTAGCGTCAGGAGAGAGAGGTGTCTAGCGTCTGGAGAGAGAGGTGTCTAGCGTCAGGAGAGAGTGGTGTCTAGCGTCAGGAGAGAGAGGTGTCTAGAGTCAGGAGAGAGTGGTGTCTAGCGTCAGGAGAGAGTGGTGTCTAGCGTCAGGAGAGAGAGGTGTCTAGCGTCAGGAGAGAGAGGTGTCTAGCGTCAGAAGAGAGTGGTCTCTAGCGTCAGGAGAGAGAGGTGTCTAGCGTCAGGAGAGAGTGGTCTCTAGCGTCAGGAGAGAGAGGTCTCTAGCGTCAGGAGAGAGAGGTGTCTAGCGTCAGGAGAGAGTGGTGTCTAGCGTCAGGAGAGAGTGGTGTCTAGCGTCAGGAGAGAGTGGTGTCTAGCGTCAGGAGAGAGTGGTGTCTAGCGTCAGGAGAGAGAGGTGTCTAGCGTCAGGAGAGAGAGGTGTCTAGAGTCAGGAGAGAGTGGTGTCTAGCGTCTGGAGAGAGAGGTGTCTAGCATTAGGAGAGAGAGGTGTCTAGAGTCAGGAGAGAGAGGTGTCTAGAGTCAGGAGAGAGTGGTGTCTAGCGTCAGGAGAGAGAGGTGTCTAGAGTCAGGAGAGAGTGGTGTCTAGCGTCAGGAGAGAGTGGTGTCTAGCGTCAGGAGAGAGTGGTGTCTAGCGTCAGGAGAGAGTGGTGTCTAGCGTCAGGAGAGAGAGGTGTCTAGCGTCAGGAGAGAGTGGTGTCTAGCGTCAGGAGAGAGTGGTGTCTAGCGTCAGGAGAGAGTGGTGTCTAGCGTCAGGAGAGAGAGGTGTCTAGCATCAGGAGAGAGTGGTGTCTAGCGTCAGGAGAGAGTGGTGTCTAGCGTCAGGAGAGAGAGGTGTCTAGAGTCAGGAGAGAGAGGTGTCTAGAGTCAGGAGAGAGAGGTGTCTAGCGTCAGGAGAGAGAGGTGTCTAGCGTCAGGAGAGAGTGGTGTCTAGAGTCAGGAGAGAGTGGTGTCTAGCGTTAGGAGAGAGTAGTCTCTAGCGTTAGGAGAGAGAGGTGTCTAGCGTCAGGAGAGAGAGGTGTCTAGCGTCAGGAGAGAGAGGTGTCTAGCGTCAGGAGAGAGAGGTGTCTAGCGTCAGGAGAGAGAGGTGTCTAGCGTCAGGAGAGAGTGGTGTCTAGCGTCAGGAGAGAGAGGTGTCTAGCATCAGGAGAGAGTGGTGTCTAGCGTCAGGAGAGAGAGGTGTCTAGCGTCAGGAGAGAGTGGTGTCTAGCGTCAGGAGAGAGTGGTGTCTAGAGTCAGGAGAGAGTGGTGTCTAGCGTCAGGAGAGAGAGGTGTCTAGCGTCAGGAGAGAGTGGTGTCTAGCGTCAGGAGAGAGAGGTGTCTAGTGTCTGGAGAGAGAGGTGTCTAGAGTCAGGAGAGAGAGGTCTCTAGCGTCAGGAGAGAGTGGTGTCTAGCGTCAGGAGAGAGAGGTGACTAGCGTCAGGAGAGAGAGGTGTCTAGCGTCAGGAGAGAGAAGTGTCTAGCGTCAGGAGAGAGTGGTGTCTAGCGTCAGGAGAGAGAAGTGTCTAGCGTCAGGAGAGAGTGGTGTCTAGCGTTAGGAGAGAGAGGTCTCTAGCATTAGGAGAGAGAGGTGTCTAGCATACTGTAAATATTGACCAAGTTGTCCTGGGTCACAGGAATAACATTATATTAAAATGCGTGAAATACCATTAATATGATATGAATATGAAGTTTTGCCCACTTACACCCCAGTCTGGATCCAAGCCTTTGATATTGTCATGTGTGTGTGTGTGTACATTAAGGAAAAAAGAAAGAAAGAAAGAAAGAAAGAAAGAAAGAAAGAAAGAAAGAAAGAAAGAAAGAAAGAAAGAAAGAAAGAAAGAAAGAAAGAAAGAAAGAAAGAACAAACAAACAAACAAAAAACAACAACATATATTTACTTCTGCAGCAGTCGGAGCCTCTGGTGCAGCTCCAGGGTGGCGAAGGGCAGGGAGATGTCCGAGGCCAGGCTGGGGGTGGAGTCGTTGTGGGGCAGGTACTTCCGGGAGCCGGAGATGCAGGTGCAGGTCAGAGGAGCTGCGGATGGGGCTGGCGGCGTACGGCTCTCCGTCCCTGCGATGGAGGGTGTGGGTGGAGGCGTCCATAGGCTGTGGAAGAGGGGTGGGCGGAGGGGGAGGGGACTCCGAGGTGGAGCGCCTCTGGGAGGGGCCTGCGGTGGGTTGGGTCACGGTGGCCTTCCTGACCTGGACCGAGGAAGGCTGGTCTGACGCTCCTTGCTTCTCTAGGCACAGGATCTGTGGTGAAAACAACCACACATGGACTGAAGGATAGATACTATATCTATGTCTGTACATACTGTATCCCTTACCTACTCTTACTAGTTATGCTGCGGGCCAGTATGAATTACTACTACCATACTGTTTTTATACCTGTACCACTGTACATATTAATACTACAACTCTGTACGTACATCTGATTAGCACTATACTATAGTAGTACTAATTTATATATTTTATACCCAGTTTAATTGTACATTGTATATTGCTGTTGCACTTTACTGTTACATTTGCACTCTGGTTGGATGCCAAACTTCTTGTTCATTATACTGAACTTGTGCTGTATAATGACAACACATTTTAATCTAATCTAATCTTATTGAAAGTAATGAGTATAGAACAGAGAGCATTTCCAATGCCATACTGTGCAACAAAGACTTACTGTTCCAATTGCACCCTTACTATTTATGAATCTATGTATTTAGCTTTGAGACCTGTGAAAACAACCCGTCTAAAAATGACGGGATGTGCACAAGGCGTTAACGTAATTTATATTCAAAAATAGATATATATTAAAACCTTATAATGATGTATGTACCTATACTGATTACTTTTAACTTAAAAAAAACAACGCCTGTCGATTGCATACCCAAAGTAAATTGAATGCTATTCTTGAACCATTCATAGCACATGCAGGAGTCTGGCCTCTTTTGAAAGGAAACATTCTGAATCTTCTTCCACAACAGAAAGAATCACTGAGTGCTACTGTAAAAAAAAAAAATTTGGTCTGAATTATTTTACAAACACAGGTTCCAGGTATTAGCTGGAAAACACAATGTTTTTTTAATGGTATGTATAGGTATGTTTATAGTAATTAAGTAATGCGCACAGCAGATGTCGAACCAGTCTGGACCTTTACACAGAGAGAAAACCATTATATATCCTGGGAAACATCCCTCAAGTGAGGTATCGTCGTTTCCAGAATTTCATTGGCTACAAAATGGCCAATAATTTTAACCGTCGGAGGTGATTGGTCCAGTCACCGGGAGGTGAAACTGAGGCTCGTTGGCCGTTTGATCTTATAACCCGAAATTGGAAGCATGTAATAGGTGAAGTAGGGTGTCAATCAAACAGTGGCCATCTTAGCTTTCACCGATGTATTGGTTCAGAGACACTAAAACAGCCGCCAAACGAGGGCAAATGTGCTGCGACGTGTGACGGCACGCAAGAGGTTAAAAATCTGTCTCCACTTCACTGGCACAAAAAAACTAATTTAAATCAGAAGATGTCGAGAAATAAGCAAATTAATAAAAAAAATTAAAAAAAGCATATAACATCACACAGGATATTATGCATGCTAGCGAGCGTCCATCTTTACCCTCAGGACCATCCTGAGCTTGAGAGTAGAACTGGGCCCAGAGTTCTTCAGGGGGAAGCTCTGCGTCAGGGTCATGTCCTTCTCTGCCAGCAGGATGCTCAGAGGCACCACCAGATTACCCAAGGTGCACTTGTGCTTGTCGTCCTTCACCTGGGCATACAGTAAATCGAAGATGTTATTATTGAGATAACTTGGAAACAATGCGTCTGCCTGTCGGTTGGTACAGTTAGAAAACAGTAGATGTTATGAGTGAGATTTTAAAAGAGTCACTTCACCGAAAAAACTATGCTGATTTATTTTGCCATTAATCTCACACAGGTCCCAAAATGTAAAAAAGTTTTGTACACTTTCATTTAGTTGGACTCATTGAGATTAATGAGTTAGAATGTATGTCCCTGGAGGACACTGAATCCTTGTGTTATGTTAATTACAGCTCATTGAAACGATGGGAGACGGAACTATTCGTACTGCAATCCCTGTTGCTATTTCTTCCTTCTACATAATTTAGGCTGTAATCAATGCAAGACAAGGATTCAATGTCCTCAATGTGAGATTATGCACAAAATAAATCAGTGTTGTTTTTCTGGCGAAGTGCCCCTTTAAGTGAGACTGCGTGTCATCACCTCCACCTCCAGCTCTTGTCTTCTGGGGTTGTGGATGAGGAAGGAGAAGGTCTCCTCCCACACAGGATCGCTGGTCTTATACCGGATCTTAGGAGGGACAAAAAGGTTGTCAGCGGTGGGCTCAATTCACTTTCAATTGAATCAATCAAAACAGAAATAGCAAAAACGGTCCTCAAGACAGAACATTCGTTCTCTCGTGCTGATATTTTTATTTGGAAGAGAACCCACTTCCTGAGTTGTCTGAATTGACAGTGAATTTACATTTAATATATTTCTATTTTATTCAAAAGGGCAAACACTCTTGTGTGAGCTCTCATTTGCAGGTGCACTCTGAACAAGTCATCAACATTTTATATAAAAGAAAGAGCTGAGCCCAAACCCAATATCATTTCATAAAGGTGATGTGATGTGAGCAGTCTTTGATATTAAAGGTTATTGACAACATAGTTATTTAAATGGAGAAATCTATTAGTCAAAGCTCCAAAAGTATTTGGACAGCGACACCATTAAAAGGTGCTATAGATAACATTTAGCCACTAGATGTCGCACTAGAGCACCAGCACGTCATTTATCCAATCAGGTGCTTTCCACATGAGGAAAGGGGAAGTAGGGAAGGTATACATGCGTGCAACATGTAAACAACATTAATTTTGATAACATTTTATTAATTAGATTTCTTTTATTATTATTATTGTTTTCGCTGTATTTTATGGCTGTGGGGCTTGTTAGCATTGGTAATTTTGTAAACTGTGGAATAAAACAGATCTATACAGTCCAACTTAACAATGGGTTAATAAAGTTCCAAATAGACCAAGAATGTATGTGAATATAAATAAATCACAGATTGGGGCTTTACCCATTCATGTATTCTGTACTACACCAGAGTAATTTAGACAGGGACGTAGTTTACAGCTTAGTCCTAATAGGGAAACACTAAAACCACTGGTTGTTTATGCGGCATGCCTGACTGAAGCGACTGCTTGTTGGTTGTGTGAACTGTAAAGGATGCTGACTTCAATGATTCTTTGTAAGTCATGACTTCACGATGACGTACCGAGGGAATTCTCACTATAATCTTCATCCGAACGCTTCCGGCACATTGAAACAGGGACACCGCGGCACCGACAGGAAGCGGCTGTATGTTCCATAACGGTGCCTCTGGTATGGATACAAATACCCACGCATTTAAAGGGGCACTTCGCCAAAAAAAACACAATGCTGATTTATTTTTGCAAATATTCTCACACACACGCATCCAAAAACCCTAAACCATTTTGCACGCATTAATTTAGTTTGCAGGTATCGAGAGTAAATTAGTTTGAATATGGCCACCAGTGATGTCATCGGGGGCACTGAATCCTTGTGTTGTGTCAATTGCAGCTCAATGAAACGATACGGTAGCAGTCCTTATAAGACAAGCCGTATTGCTATGTTTTCATCTACATCATTTCATTGAGGTGTATTAACACAACGCATGGATTTAATGTCCCAGATGACACCCCTGGTGGCCATATTCAAACTCATCTACTCTCAAAAACTGTGAAACTAAATGAATGTGTGTAAAACTGTTAAGAGGATGCGTGTGAGATTATGTGCAAAATAAATCAGCATTGTTTCACCTTCTTCTTCTACTTTCCGGCAGACTTAGACACCTGTTAGCGTCGACGCTGCCTCTCGCTAGGCTCAAGTACTACACACTGTACTCTCCTATCATTCCCCCAGAACATCTCAACACTACCTTGTACTCTATTAATAATGTCTTCCTCTCTCCTCCGTCTCCCACTCCTTCTGCCACCTCATCGTCTTCTCCTTTATAAGACTGTGACAGACAGTTAGATCCCCCCAGTGTCGCTCTCAAGTCTACCTCCTTCTGTTTCAGTGCCTCCTTGGCTGCTATATCTAACAGCCTTCCACAGCCACGTGGGCTGGGACCCAGAAGAGTCCCACCCTACCTCCAGCCAATCCTACTCTGTAGGACAATAATAAAGGTTCTGAGATGAGGTCGGGTCTGACCCCGTGAATAATTTTTTAAGAAATCACAGAATGGGGCTTTAACCATTCATGTATTCTGTACTACACCAGAGTAATTTAGACAGGAACGTAGTTTACAGCTTAATCCTCAAAGGGAAACATTTAAACGCCTCTGGTTGTTTATCCCCGACAGAAAGAAACTGTTTGTTGGTTGTGTAAAGAATACTTCAAAAGTAGAGTGGGACCCATAAGAATCCAACCCTACTTCCAGCGCAACCTACTCTATATAACAATAAGAGATGAGGTCGGACCCCAGCAAGACAGCGTATCACATCACACCAACTGTCTTCTCGACATGCGTTCTCCAAATTTAACAATAAATAAATAAAACATTTTGTGAAGTGCCCCTTTAACTGAATCAGCGCCAATAACAAGTAAACTCGGGTAAACTCGTTATTGGCTGCCAAACGTTGAGCACCAATAACGAGTAAACTAGTTTTTAGATCCTTTGATCTTTTTCCTCTGATCCCCATTCTACATCATCATCCGGATCATTCTAGCCGTCCCTGGCTCGTTTGCCTACGTTGGAATTGCAATGCCGATTGAATATCACCAGGTGGCAGTATCGCCTACCTTTGAACTGGAATGGCTTGGCTTGGCTCCACACTTGTTACTGCTGGAGGGACTGACATCGAAAGGGTTGCTTCCTACAAATATTTAGGCATTACAGTGGACGAGAACCTTACTGTACGTTTAAATATCCAGGCATTACAGTGGACAAGAACCTTACGTTTAAATCTCACATAGATAAACTTGTGTCGAAGCTGAAGCTTAAACTCGGCTTCTTTTTCAGAAACAGGTCCTGTTTTTTACTTAAAGTGAGAAGTCACCTGATCTCGACCACCTTCTTACCACTATTCGATTATGGTGACTTACTTTACATGTATGCACCTGATCAGTACCTTAGAAAGCTGGATACTGTGTACCATTCTGCCTTACGCTTTGTCACGGGATGTGGCAATCGAGTGCACCATTGCACCCTATATGCCATTGCAAGTTACCCATCTCTACAAATACGGCGATTTTCTCGATGGCTCTCTCTTGTGCACAAAGCTCTGCTTAAACTGGTTCCCTCGTACCTAAGCGTGCTTCTGTGCAATAAGCAATACAAGTACGCCCTTCGTTCTCAAGCTGCCCTAAAACTGGATGTTCCCTATATGAGAACTGAATTAGGAAAAAGGGCTTTTAAATATGCTGCTCCTTCATCCTGGAACAAGATACAGGAGGACCTAAAATTATCAGGACTAATAATTAATAATTCATTTATTTTGTATATCGCTTTTCAATGACCCAAAGTCGCTGGACTGGTCACCCTCTGAGAATTTAAAGCCATTTTAAAATCCGACTACGAATTCAGTTCCCTCGGACAGTGCAACTGTGTTTGATAACTTGCCTGTTTGATAACTTGCCTGAAATTGGAGCTTGCTGTGAATGTTTTATCTGTATTTTTTATGTTGAAACTTTCTGCTGCCTTGCTTGGCCAGATCGCTCTTGAAAAAGAGATTTTAATCTCAATGATGCTTATCTGGTTAAATAAGGGATTTGATTGATTTGATTGGATACACGTTTTCCTTTTTTTTTCTTTTTTTGTAAGGGTTCCTCCTCCTGCTTGAACAGAGATTCACATTGATCGCCTAAAAAATTCCGTTGCCGAAGCGTATTTCCCATCGAAACGTGTATAGACATATACACTGGTAATGGCGATGCGATCACTTGGAATTATTCTTTTTGGAATACCTTCTGGCTAAGGTAAGGTATATTCTATGTCTATTTTACCGAACCTGAAACATGTTTTTCTAACAGTTTTGTGTTTTACCGGACGTAAAACATGCTCGACAAACACGATCATGGTTTTGAGTTAAAACGACCCCCCCATAATGATTTTGTGAAGGTACATGTGTACATGGTATATAACTTTGATTTGGGAGTATTTGGGGTTTCAGGGGATCAACCAGAACGGTTTGGGCTTATTGCACATAACGACTTTTATCTCGCGATCTATGGAAAAAGACTGGATTATCTTGGAAATGTGCTATGTTTAGTGTGTAATAAACTACAAACTACAGTGTGTAGAAACAAACTCTTTTTTCCATGTTGTACTACAAGTAGTGTCTGTCAAATGAGCTACACCATTGTCTCCACAGCTATAATACAGAACACACCCACAGCTCTGCAAACATCGTGAAACACTGCGAAAAGGACCATTTTAAGCTGGCATGAAGCGGCAGAGATGGGGACAGTTTATGGCGCTGAATGAGTTAAGCTGGCCGACCATACATTAACATGTAATCAACAAAAACACAGTATAGTTTCAAACGCAAACATCCAGAAATATGGCGATGTCCAAACACTTTTGACTTTTGTGTGAAGGGCGGACTAGTAGAGGTACGATTTTCATTATATGGCAAACTGTCTGTTTAACTGTGCACATGACAATAAACATTCTTGAATCTTGAATCTTGAAAACCCATCGAATAAACAAGTTGATCATTCTCTACAGAAACGTCCCCTCTTCCACGGCGTGTCCTCACCTTACTGTGGAATGGTTTGTGTGCCACGGTAAAGTGGACGCAAGGACAGGGTTCGCTGCTGGTCTTCTTGCCACACTACACGAGAGGGTCAGAAAGAACAACACTCAATGACAGAGAACAACAATGGAACACAATGTCAGATACGGTAGAACGGCATCGCAAACACTTCCTTCATAAGGTTACAGAGGAGACACACTGTGGCAAAAAGGATATTGTGTCTGACGGGGGAGGGAGGGAGGGAGGGAGGGGGAGATAGAGAGAGAGAGATAGAGAGACAGAGAGAGAGAAAGAGGGAGAGGGAGAGAGAGTAAATGACCATAGGTCTTAACAGGCAGGGCTGCAGGCAACACTAGGCAGACCCTTGCATTCTAATTTTAGCGCCTGGACAGCTCGGGCATGATTCAGAATCGGCTGCAGAGCGTAGCCTAGATACCGGCCGGGGAGGCGAAACAGCGAAGAAGCCTAAAGTTACCGGACTAATGAGACACACAACTACGCCACACTCTGACCCCTGCTCTGACCCCTGCTCCCCTGGAAGGTGCTGATATCTGCTTCCTGTTTGAGCTGGTTAAAAACAAAAAGGGTCACTAGGTGCTTTCTAGAGGTCCGTAAGTGGGAAAAGTAAAAATTTTTAAACAAACATATACAGGATTTCCCCCACATATTCAATTAAATGGCAGAAATACCATGATACCATGAGGATCTGAAACGCATCAAAATGTAGTCGATGCAGTCGATGCGGTGACACTGAAACTGGATTTATTCTCTACTTACTTCACATGCTCTCGCATTCAACTCTGCGAATAACAAGCGGGGTGACATAATGAACACGGAACATTTCCTTGTGCACAAGAAGACGGCGTGGGGGGGAGACTAAATAAGCCCGGGAGACGTCAGGCGTGGCTCGCCGCGGTACCGGAGAAGCCGCGGCTGCAGCACGTCGACGGAGTGAGGCGTGACGTACTGTGGGCACAGAACAGGTGAGCATCCATCTCTTCATGCATGATTTTATGTGAGAGAGCAAAGGCGTTTCGGGTTGTGCTTGTTTTTCATGTCATCACAATCACACAACGGCAGGCGGTGGTGCACTTTCAGATGGGGGGTGGGGGACACACGACGATCCGGACATGCAGGCCGCATTCTCCTACGTTACCTTCAGGGCCTTAAAGACTGAGGCTTGCTTCAACCCGTCATAGTTGAAATCTAACAGGTTGCTCTTTAAGCCGAAGGGGGGGGGGGGGGGGAAGAAAATCACACCCGCCATTAGTAGGATGGGAGTTGTATGGTAGAGGCTAGAGGACAACCCAGGGAGGATGATGGGGGGGGGGGGGGTTAGACCAGAGGGATGAGAAGAACCCAGAGAGGATGATGGGGGGGATATAGATCAGAGGGATGAGGATGATGGGGGAGGGGTATACAGTAGCCTAGAGGGAGGACAACCCAGAGAGGATGATGGGGTGGGGGGTAGACTACTAGAGGGATGAGGACAACCTAGAGAGGATGATGGGGGGTGTGGGGGGGCATAGGGCATTTATTTTTTATAAACAATGAACAACATGTACACACTGCAAAAACACTCCATCTTAATAAGTAATTTAATCATTTACCAATGCAGTGACATTTATTTAACTTATTTCAAGACAAATCCAAGTTGTTTCAAGGATTACAATTTTTTTTTAAGTAGGAGTGACCAGCCTAATTGACCCATCTCAAATCCCGCCCTCTTCTCTTCATCCTCCAATCACAACAGTTGTACGTTTGAGATTTTCATTTCAAGAGATCCTCACTTGTTTTGAGAAATGTCTTAAGAAACAAGTTTAAGTCGGACTGGAATAAGAACAACTATCTCACCCCTATTGGCAAGATTTCTGAAAAGATGATTTTAAGACATGAGAATAAACTTAAAATACTGATTAAGATGTTGTTGTTGTTTTTTTTGCAGTGTAATGTGTTAAAAGATAAGACTGAGGAGATTCAATACCACGGTTGACTCTGCAGAGAGATATTCTGGGGATAAGAGCTAAATGCCATGGACAAATTAAAGTATATATGAACCTTGAAGAATGAGGGCATTTTGCATCAGGGAGAGGCTTGGCTGAGCTCCTGAGGTCGCTGGCATAACAAGAAAAAAACATTACACTCATTCTATTCCGGTAAAGAACTCCAGGATAATTGGCTCTGCCGACAGCAGATGAAACCGGATCATTATAATCCCCCTGGCAGGCTCGCCGTGCCACTAGACGCTTGATAACTCTGGCTTTCAAGTGACGCATATAAAATAAAATAAAAAGGAAATCACATAATCTGGATCTGACAGACTCACTAACAAATTGGGGGGTAGAGCCTAGAAGTAGAGGAGGAGGACGGGTCGCAGCCTGCTGGAATAACTAAAGTCTCTCAGCGCTGGGAGACAACACTATATTACATATACAGTGCTTCTTACAACACTATATTACACACACAGTGCTTCTTACAACACTATATTACACACAGTGCTTCTTACAACACTATATTACATATACAGTGCTTCTTACAACACTATATTACACACAGTGCTTCTTACAACACTATATTACATATACAGTGCTTCTTACAACACTATATTACATATACAGTGCTTCTTACAACACTATATTACACATACAGTGCTTCTTACAACACTATATTACATATACAGTGCTTCTTACAACACTATATTACACACAGTGCTTCTTACAACACTATATTACATATACAGTGCTTCTTACAACACTATATTACATACACAGTGCTTCTTACAACACTATATTAGATACAGAGTGCTTCTTACAACACTATATTACATATACAGTGCTTCTTACAACACTATATTACATACACAGTGCTTCTTACAACACTATATTACATACAGAGTGCTTCTTACAAACACTATTTGGCTGCGATCAGACTGCAGGCGAAAGTGGCCAGAATCAGATTTATTTTTACGTGACTCAGATCTGTTTTATGACATCGAATCTGATCTTTTAAATTCTGATTTGGGCCATTTTCATATGTGGTCGTAAATCAGATACAGGTCCGATTTTACTTTTGCAATGCGACCTCAGTCACAGTCATGCGACTTTTACGTCAGTCTCTAGATTGACACTTGTTAACATTTATTTTACATTCATCTTCTTTATTGTTCATTCATTTGCGCATGCGGGTCAGTTCAGGAGCGTGACCGGTTCACAATGGAATATGATCTTGGCCACATTTTAAAAATTATAATAATAATAATAACAATGTGAAAATCCAAACAAAATTATCTGAGGAATAAATCAGAATAGAGCACTAAGGCTTGCAGTGTGAATGTAGCCATTGTCTCCGGGTGGTAACGTGGACGCCGTTTTCCAAACGTTTCTATGACAACACAGAACCCATCCTCTTCATTATAATTCCGGGGGTAGAACTCGTCTACCTGGCTCCCCGCACGGTTATGGTGGAACCCGATTCATCAGTTATGCTCGTGGACAGATCTTCATGATCAATACAGATTTAATAGTGAACTACATGGTACAAAGTACAATGTAAGTCAAATGAACTGGGAGAACACTGAGGGAGAGACGGGGACACTGGCCTTGAGAGTAGAGAGGGGTGAGAGCTGTAGACCCTCGGCTCTCCCAGAGGTGTGAGATTTGAGCTATTGTCTTGGGACAACCGAAAGGGATTCCTCCACATTGTCTATCCTGTGTCATTTCCTTTTGTAAGAAACCATAATCAGCATCAGCAGTTACTGGTGTCACACGAAAAAGTACTTGCCGTTAGACCATACAATACAACCATGCAGCAAATGTTAAATCCACATGCTCTCTTATAATGCGGTTCAAGTCCACAGGAACGCCGGTTAGTGGTTCAACCCACTTCAACAACAACAACACCACCACGCATGGCTAACGCTAACGCTAGGAGGTCAGGATGCATAGTACCAGACACCACACACGGCTAACACTAACGCTAGGAGGTCAGGATGCATAGTACCAGACACAAGACTCACAAATAAGGTTCTATACTCGGAGGTGTTGTTCTCACAAAAGACTAGGCCAGACGCCCTCCGTGTGCTTAAGTTTCCACATCCCAAGCTCCCTGTGAACACGCTCTTGGGTGGAGAAGGGGGAGAGGAATAAAAAGAGGGGGGGGGGGGGGTAAAGCTATGAGGGTTGAGATGCCTTCAAGGGCAAAGTGTCAGACTCATAATCCTAGAGAAGGGGGGGGGGGGGGGGGGTGTATTCACTCTTAAAAGGTATAATCTGTATAATGTCGTCAAACAGTCTGGGTAGAGTAGAGGTCGGTCGGGGCGCCTGTTCAGCAGGGAGGGGTTCTGGGGGAAATAGCGTGAACCTTTGCACACGTTACGTTCTCCCAGTGACACTCCTGGCTGTCAGGTTAAAAGAAGCGGCTGGCGACTCCACATGTATCGGAGGATGCATGTGGTATTGTGGTATAGTCTACACCCTGCCCAGACCAACAGTAGGGAAGCGCAACTACCAGGCAAAAAGATGACGACATGGTACAGCGCTTTGTTTACAGTTTTTGTCTGAGGTGTGGGTTGGATTTCAGTGGGTATAGAAGGGGAGGGGTTGATACTTGATACTGCTGGGCCACAACCTCGGACTCTACCAAGAAAGAGATGTCTGGAGAAATTCACAGTGTGATGAAAGTTACTAAACTCCCCAACCCACACGTCAGACAAAAACAAAAAAATAAACAAAGCACAACACCAAGCGGGGCTCTTTTGCCAGATTCTACCTTTAAGAGTGGAGATAAATGAAAGCATTGAGCGGCGATGGCTTCCTTATCGTGGGACCTGCCAGAAGACAAGACTCTCGGCTTACAGGTTACAAAAGCCAGTATATTGTCTGGACCAGATGTGGGGATTGCTACAGCAGGAGGAGAATACACCCTAGCTCCTGTTGCAGAGGTCACCTATAGGTCAGCGTGCAGTCAAGTATAGATTTCTCAGAAGGAGTAAAGAGTAACTAGCCACTGAGGTGTCGCTAAGCAACACAAGTAAGCTATAGCCTGAGGAGAGAACAATAAACAATGGCATTGCGCTGACTTGACCAAATAATCAATATATGTCTTCCTCTTGGCATTTCCCACAATGTGTCTGTGTGTTTCGCGGTGGAGCGTAGAACAATAAGTGTGTTGTCAAATACAGGTACAACCCATATAGTATGCGTTGCTGCCTTAGAACACTATTAGTCAGAGGCCTATTGCTACAGGTTCAGCAAAGAAGCCCATGTTTATGTGACAGTGTCAGAGATACAGAAATATAAATGATGACACAAGAACACGCCCACATCCCTCTCGCCATACGGTCCGGTAAAACTCACAGGGAGGTTCTTGGCCGAGTCCAGGTGGACCATTAGCAGAGCGGAGGACAGCCCGTCGCAGGCCAGGCTTCTGTCCGCGCGCACACTCCTCAGCACCTTGTCGAACAGGAGAGACGTGCAGGGTCAGTCACAGAGGACGGTCAATGCATCCAGAACTCCAAACACCAGCTGATACTGTCACAAAGGCCTGGTGCCAAGTCAGAGCCAGGATGTTTGCAAAGGATGGTTCACAACCGCAGACCGGTTATTACATCATAATCCAAGCATGGCACTCACTCACTGACTCCCTGACTCACCCATCCAATGATCCATCCATCCACTCATCCATCCATCCATCCATTCACTCATCCATCCATCCATCCACTCACCTATCTATCCATCCATTCACTCATCCATCCATTCACTCATCCATCCATTGACTCATCCAACCATCCATTCCCTCATCCAACCATCCATCCATTCACTCAACCATCTATCCATCTGTTCATCTCCTCTACCTGGTCCATCTTATCTGGAGTGGAGAGCAGCGACAGCCACTCCAGCTTTAAGTGCAGCTTCCCAGTCGACGTCTCCTCCAGATCAAACCACTACAATGGAACCAAACGTGAAAGTTAGAGGCAGCACAGAGTAGCTCTTATTGACGTCATGTTAGATCCACAGAGAGGGAACACAGTAGCTCTTATTGACGTCATGTTAGGTCCACAGAGAGGGAACACAGTAGCTCTTATTGACGTCATGTTAGGTCCACAGAGAGGGAACACAGTAGCTCTTATTGACGTCATGTTAGGTCCACAGAGAGGGAACACAGTAGCTCTTATTGACGTCATGTTAGGTCCACAGAGAGGGAACACAGTAGCTCTTATTGACGTCATGTTAGGTCCACAGAGAGGGAACACAGTAGCTCTTATTGACGTCATGTTAGGTCCACAGAGAGGGAACACAGTAGCTCTTATTGACGTCATGTTAGGTCCACAGAGAGGCGGCACACAGTTAGCTCTTATTGACGTCATGTTAGGTCCACAGAGAGGGAACACAGTAGCTCTTATTGACGTCATGTTAGGTCCACAGAGAGGGAACACAGTAGCTCTTATTGATGTCATGTTAGGTCCACAGAGAGGGAACACAGTAGCTCTTATTGACGTCATGTTAGGTCCACAGAGAGGGAACACAGTAGCTCTTATTGATGTCATGTTAGGTCCACAGAGAGGCGGCACACAGTAGCTCTTATTGACGTCATGTTAGGTCCACAGAGAGGGAACACAGTAGCTCTTATTGACGTCATGTTAGGTCCACAGAGAGGGAACACAGTAGCTCTTATTGATGTCATGTTAGGTCCACAGAGAGGGAACACAGTAGCTCTTATTGACGTCATGTTAGGTCCACAGAGAGGGAACACAGTAGCTCTTATTGATGTCATGTTAGGTCCACAGAGAGGGAACACAGTAGCTCTTATTGATGTCATGTTAGGTCCACAGAGAGGGAACACAGTAGCTCTTATTGACGTCATGTTAGGTCCACAGAGAGGGAACACAGTAGCTCTTATTGATGTTTAGTTATATGTATATTTGTATGTATGTATAATATATGTATATTTAGTATAGTTTAGATATAGCAAGTATAGCATACGGACATAGAGTAAAAACTGTATATTGTATAGTAGTGTACATAGGACCCAGTGCCTTAAATCCGTAGCTAACATTGTATTGCACTCTCAGGACTTTAGCATGTCTATTTTATCATGCCTATTTTTCTGTCTATTTTATTACCTGTTTATTATGTCTATTTTATTATTAGTATTATTGCACAATCAAAGCGGGCATGGCCACCCGCATTTCACTGTATGCCCTGGTATGTATGTGACAAATAAACCTCTTGAATCTTGAATCTTGGTTCAGCAGGTTGATGCAAAAGGATGGCAATTAAGATACAATTCCAGAACCTTTGTCAGCTGCGGCAGACAACGATAATAAGAAAAATACATTTAATTCGATTCAGTCCCTGAACATTCACTATAACTCCCTTTGCAGGTCATTATGGTGGGAGGAGGGGTGTGGTTTGGGCTGCAGTGGACAGGAGTGAAGCGGTGGTGGAGGAGGGTTAATTGGCACAGTTATAGGTCATTGACTCTGTCTCTCCTACATGACACAGTGGGCCTGAAGACACACAGTGGGCCTGGGCCTGGAGACACACAGTGGGCCTGAAGACACACAGTGGGACTGGGCCTGGAGACACACAGTGGGACTGGGCCTGAAGACACACAGTGGGCCTGAAGACACACAGTGGGACTGGGCCTGAAGACACACAGTGGGCCTGAAGACACACAGTGGGCCTGAAGACACACAGTGAGCCTGAAGACACACAGTGGGACTGGGCCTGAAGACACACAGTGGGCCTGAAGACACACAGTGGGACTGGGCCTGAAGACACACAGTGACCATGAAGCAGAGAGTGAGCAGAGGAGCGCGCCGGCAGCAGACAGAGGACCAGAGAGTGAGCAGAGGAACTCGCCGGCAGCAGACAGAGGACCAGAGAGTGAGCAGAGGAGCTCGCCGGCAGCAGACAGAGGACCAGAGAGTGAGCAGAGGAGCTCGCCGGCAGCAGACAGAGGACCAGAGAGTGAGCAGAGGAGCTCGCCGGCAGCAGACAGAGGACCTGAGAGTGAGCAGAGGAGCGCGCCGGCAGCAGACAGAGGACCAGAGAGTGAGCAGAGGAGCTCGCCGGCAGCAGACAGAGGACCAGAGAGTGAGCAGAGGAGCGCGCCGGCAGCAGACAGAGGACCAGAGAGTGAGCAGAGGAGCTCCCCGGCAGCAGACAGAGGACCAGAGAGTGAGCAGAGGAGCTCGCCGGCAGCAGACAGAGGACCAGAGAGTGAGCAGAGGAGCTCGCCGGCAGCAGACCAGAGAGTGAGCAGAGGAGCTCGCCGGCAGCAGACAGAGGACCAGAGAGTGAGCAGAGGAGCTCGCCGGCAGCAGACAGAGGACCTGAGAGTGAGCAGAGGAGCGCGCCGGCAGCAGACAGAGGACCAGAGAGTGAGCAGAGGAGCTCGCCGGCAGCAGACAGAGGACCAGAGAGTGAGCAGAGGAGCGCGCCGGCAGCAGACAGAGGACCAGAGAGTGAGCAGAGGAGCTCCCCGGCAGCAGACAGAGGACCAGAGAGTGAGCAGAGGAGCGCGCCGGCAGCAGACAGAGGACCAGAGAGTGAGCAGAGGAGCGCGCCGGCAGCAGACAGAGGACCTGGCCTTAGGGAAGCATTTTTGTCTTTCCGTTGATCTGACCAGTGGATGCCGTCGGGGGAACCAGTATATATACACTAATGTTAGGGCTGAAAATCACCAGAGGCCCCACGGCATGATTATCACAATGCTAGAGTCACCATATTGTAATATAACAATATTGGGATATATTGTGGTATATTACGATATATTGGGATATATTGCAGTATATTGCGATTTATTACCTGTTTTCAAATGCAAATTATTTCCCCAACGGAAAGCGTTGTTAACATCTGAAATAAAAATATTTATACATCATCTGTTTTATCACCTTTCTATTAAAATGTGTTATTATTATAAAGATCTTTATATATCGATACTGGCACTATCTCGGTTTCCCCCCCCCCCCCCCCCACCCCTACTGCATGTGTCTGAGTACCATGTGCAATAAACAAGACCAAGTGAATACAAGCCCGTCCCTGACGGGTCTGAACATAGGGAGGGTAGCACCCATCATTGCTACAATTAATTAGCAGTTAATTGCCATGCGGCATGGCAGGTGTGTGGGCTTGATTGGTTCCACTGGTTCACTGGCTAGAAGCACTAGTTGCACTAGGCCACTGGTTCACTGGCTAGAAGCACCAATGGACCACTGGTCCACTGACTAGGTTCACTGGTCCACTGAGTAGAAGCACTAGTTGCACTGGACCACTGGTTCACTGACTAGAAGCACTAGTTGCACTGGACCACTGGTCCACTGAGTAGAAGCACTAGTTGCACTGGACCACTGGTTCACTGACTAGAAGCACTAGTTGCACTGGACCACTGGTTTACTGGCTAGAAGCACTAGTTGCACTGGACCACTGGTTTACTGGCTAGAAGCACTAGTTGCACTGGACCACTGGTTCACTGGCTAGAAGCACTAGTTGCACTGGACCACTGGTTCATGGCTAGAAGCACTAGTTGCACTGGACCACTGGTTCATGGCTAGAAGCACTAGTTGCACTGGACCACTGGTTCATGGCTAGAAGCACTAGTTGCACTGGACCACTGGTTTACTGGCTAGAAGCACTAGTTGCACTGGACCACTGGTTTACTGGCTAGAAGCACTAGTTGCACTGGACCACTGGTTTACTGGCTAGAAGCACTAGTTGCACTGGACCACTGGTTCACTGGCTAGAAGCACTAGTTGCACTGGACCACTGGTTTACTGGCTAGAAGCACTAGTTGCACTGGACCACTGGTTTACTGGCTAGAAGCACTAGTTGCACTGGACCACTGGTTTACTGGCTAAGAGCACTAGTTGCACTGGACCACTGGTTGCGTCGCCTGCCTTGCGCTGCCTTTTATCGTCTCGGAGCACTTCATGCTTTCAGCTTGAAGCAGTTGTTGGACTACTTTGTTACTATTTATTTGGTTTCCTGATTCATCAGCAGCTTATGGCTGGATGTTGGGAGTAACGTTGGGAGTAATGTCATTAGTAACACCGCCTTTCATCCATCAGTTACAGAGTAGCGGCTAATCAGCAGAAGAGAACACAACAGAACAGACTACTTATGAAGCAAGCTTTGCCTCCCCAGGAATTCCCACTTATGTGTCCTAAAGCCAAGGACGGGCATCCGCAGTAACGAGCAGCGGGTGAGGTACAGGTTTAATCTAGTCATTATCCTATATCTATGTATGGACCTCACAGTGAGTATGTCTGTGTGTGAATGAAGCACGTCTACCAGACCCCGATGCCCATATTGCAGTCTTTGCTATGGATATTGTGGTCTATCACACTGCAGTATGAATATTATGAACTCTACAGTACATAATATCTGTGTTCAAACCTAAAGCTAAGATGATGGATGATTTACCTGGTCAACCTTCTGTTCCTTGTGTAGCTCAGTCATATCGATCATCAGGCTGCAATCAAAGAGACAATTACACCGATTTAGATGGAAATCAGCAGAGAGGGAGAGAGAGACATATATATATATATATATATATATATATATATATATATATATATATATATAGAGAGAGGGATATATAGAGAGAGAGAGAGAGAAAGAAAGAAAGAGAGAGGATATAATATATATATATATAGAGAGAGAGAGAGATAGAGAGGGATATATATATATATATATATATATATATATATATATATATATATATATATATATATATATATATATATATATATATATGAATGAATGAATGAATGAAAACTTTATTTAACAGATTGCAGAATGGGTACAATACAGTACGGCTCAATACATACAATTGTTAAGGGGATGCAGACCTGAGAAAGACGTTTGTCTTGTTTCCATCAGGGTCCCCCATTTTCAATTCATATATATATATATATATATATATATATATATATATATATATATATATATATATATATATATAGAGAGAGAGAGAGAGAGAGAGAGAGAGAGAGTGAGAGAGAGAGAGAGAGAGAGAGAGAGAGAGAAATGGAGAGAGAGAGAGAGAGATACAGTACCTAATTTAGCTCAACAAAGGAAAACTGTTTATTGATTATGTGCTGTTGAATGTTGTTGGCACCGTGATGCAGTGGTGAAAAGGACCAGTGATGGGTGCAAAGTTACAACATTGTTGCCAAATAAAGCGCCTTTGCCCTTGGGTCTGGCACTCAGCGATAAGACCCCTGGCTAAAAACAGACGCCCAAAGATGATCTCATCAGACCCTTACACCCAGCTTTCCAAAGTAGTGATCAGAATAGAGAAATGTTTTGCTGTATTATAATTACGAGTTCATATCGAGTCTGAACCACCATGGCTGTTGCATATTACACAGAAGATGGATATTGGGTAATATCTCACACACACACAATGCTGAGGAATAATACACCTTGTAAGACATAAGATGATAGGATAAGGGGGCGGTCAGGTGGCGTAGCGGAGATTGCGTTCGTCACCAACCCCGGAGACGCTGGATTCGCCTGTTCGAATCCAGCTCACAGCTCCGGGGTTGTCACCAGCTTGGCTGACCGTTCACACTAATACAATTGGCAGTATTAGAGGGTGGGAGAAGCTGGCGGGGTGGGTCCGGGTCGTTGTAAACAGCGACTCCTACAGTTCGGTCGGGGCGCCTGCTAAGCGCGGATAGGATCTAAGGGCGGTAGTGTGATCCTTCCACACGTTACACGCTCTCAGTGAGAGTCCGCGCTGCCAGATGAAAAGAAGCGGTTGATTGGCTAGACGTGTGTCGGAGGAAGCACGTGATAGCCTCCACTCTCCCAGACCGACTGTGGGGGGTAAGTGCGCAGCGACCAGGAAGGGGATTGGGAATTGGCATAACGACTAACATTGGGATGGGAGAAAATCGGAGGAAAAAGGAGGGGGAAAAAAGATAAAAAAAGGAAAGAAAACAATATGATAGGATAAGACCGGACCAGACCAGAACAGGGGGTCTGCATCCCCTTAACAATTGTGTGTAATGAGCCATACTGTATTGTACCCATTCTGCAATCTGTTAATAAAATTTTCGATCAATCAAAAGAGAACAGAACGGGATGAGGCAAGCTTACCTCCCCAGGAAATCATCTTTATCTGGGTCTTCGTCAAACAGCTCAACCTCCAGGTGCTGGCCAGAGTGTTCGTACACCAACGCCTTTACAAAGATCATAAACATTTTATTAGAGACAGCTCAGACAGTAGGGATATGTCCAGTTAAAGCAAGTTTGGAGAAAACCGATTAGAAAGAATGGGGGGAAAATGGAGAGTTCATGAATACTGTGATATTAAAGGTATAATCTGTAATGTCGTCAAACAGCGTCCTCTAGGCAAAATAGCCCCGCTTGGTACTGCACTGTTTACTTCGTTGGACAATGTAAACAAAGTGCAGTGCCACTTTGCCTAGGCTCTTTTGCCTAGAGGGCGCTGTTTTGACAATATTACAGAATCTACCTTTAATATGAAGCAAAGAACGACTCGAGATAATGGGAAATTTGGTGGCGTAGATCGATATTGATACATTTTCAGTGGAGAGAAATACATGGTTATAAATCTCCAGGGTGCTTCATCCCATATAAACCGGAAAACGTGGCCGTTCCCGTTCGCGCCTCTACATGCCGTGTGTTTCGTCACCTCGTAAACCTCGTTCCACTTGGGGTGCAGGCATTCCTGCACCGTCTTGCTCTGGAAGAGCTGGTTGCCAATCTGCAGGATGCCGTACGGATCCGACTTGCCCTTGATCAGCCCTCCCAGGAACTCGTCCTTCCCTTCCAGGTCCTGAGCCTCCAGAAAGTGAATCCTAAGTACACCCTGGGGGGGTAACAGGGGGGGTGGGGTAATGAAAGGGAATTATTTCCAACAGCAAATATAGATCACTTGGTTGTTTGACCTCAATCAATCAATCAATCAATCAATCAATCAATCAATCAATCAATCAATCACATCTACCATTAGCTAGCTCACTTAGGGCAGAGAGTGGAATTATCATGTGGGGAGACAACGTGATCAGCTAACGAGGAATACAAGGCATCTGATTCATAGTCGTGGTATAATGAGTGTATACCCGCGGCTATGATTCTAATTCCTTTTCACAAGTCAGTCCAAGTAATGAAATCAATAAAACACTAGCCTGTGGTGATTATTATTATAATAAAAGGGTAATGAAAGGGAATTATTTCCGACAGCAAATATACATCATGACATCTGATGAGGTGGGCAAAATCACATGTTTGACAATCCTATTGATGTTCAATCAATCAATCAATTTCACCTAGCATTGCATGATGACCGGGGCATAAAATGTACCCTGCTATGTCAGGTCCATGTCATGGTATTACCCTGCTATGTCAAGTCCATGTCATGGTATTACCCTCCTATGTCAGGTCCATGTCATGGTATTACCCTGCTATGTCAAGTCCATGTCATGGTATTACCCTCCTATGTCAGGTCCATGTCATGGTATTACCCTCTTATGTCAGGTCCATGTCATGGTATTACCCTCTTATGTCAGGTCCATGTCATGGTATTACCCTGCTATGTCAGGTCCATGTCATGGTATTACCCTGCTATGTCAGGTCCATGTCATGATTGTCATGGTATTACCCTCTTATGTCAGGTCTGTGTCATGGTATTACCCTGCTATGTCAGGTCTGTGTGGGGTACAGAAAGGGGATGCTTGAGGACACCATTGTGAAACAGTAGCCCGCCAAATACTTTGAGGCCACGGTTTAGTGAGACAAGATCAGACGTGACATCAGCGCGTGACATTACATTGTGAGGAGTCCTTTTGCGAAGCGAAAACCGTCGGCTCACCACTACGTTCCGTCAGCCGCCAGCTTTGACAACTAAATCAAAACATACAAGCTGGGAAATAGGAACACCATATCATACGGCGTGGCCCCGCGACAGGTCGAGTGACAAAGTAATCTGTTGGACGCCCGCAACATTTAATTTACTAGGCCAGAATGCATGCAATGAAAATGCCAGGAAGTGAAAGTGTCATACTCAAGACTCTTGTATTAACGTCAACAGTCTGATGGCAGACTAAAAACAGTGTCGGGGGGGGTATCAATTTCGTGGATATAATATTTCGGTGAACTACTGTATGATGTGGGGGGGCTGTGGTGCAACATGCAAACAGACCAACTGGCCAACTGGCAATCTCTGTGACATTTCAGGAAATGGAAGGGGCTTTAGAAAAGAAAAAAGAAAAGGAAAAAGACGAACTTTCTAATATTATGCACCTTGCCTATATTACTACCTACTATGTCAATATGTCTATACTACTATGCACTCAAGACTAGCACTCAAGTTCAACACTGTTTGAAGAACAATCTTTTATTTTATTTTATTATTATTATTATCTTTTTTCCCCTTCTTTTTTCCATTTTTCTCCCCTCCCAATGTTAGTCGTTATGCCAATTCCCAATCCCCTTCCTGGTCGTTGCGCACTCTACCCCCTACCGTCGGTCCGGGAGGGCGGAGACTATCACATGCTTCCTCCGACACATGTGTAGCCAGCCCACCGCTTCTTTTCACCTGGCAGCGCGGACTCTCACTGAGAGAGTGTAACGTGTGGAAGGTCACACTACCTCTCTTAGATCCTTCCCTCGCTGTGCAGGCGCCCCGACCGAACTGTAGGAGTCGCTGTCTACAACGACCCAGACCCACCCACCGGCTTCCCTCCCGCTGGCTCTGCCAATCGAGCCAGTATGACGGCCGGCCAAGCCGGAAGCAACGCTGACAGCTGGATTCGATACCAGTGTCTCTTGCGTTGGTGACGAGCGCCTTGTCCGCTGCGCCACCCAGCCGCCGCTTTGAAGAACAATCTTACTGACCCTTAGCTGCCAGAGTTGTTCCCCTCCTGCTGACCTGTTATACAGAACTTGTAGGTCACTTTGGATAAAAGCATCAGCTAAATGAATAAATGTAAATGTAGAAGATCCCCCCCATAGAGCCTTAGCCTTCGACAGAGTCACTTGGCTGAATTTCTGGGGTTTTCTCAGATAAGTAATAAGCTAATAGCCCAGTGCAGAGGGAGTTGTCTAAAGATATGAAAGAAATCATGCTGAAGAATATTGATCAAAGTATCATATTTAATGGGATATATTTTTAAGTAACAGCGGTCCTTGGTGGGGGCGATGTGTCCAGTTGTCTTGACTGAACATCTTTCTCTTGGTGCAGGGTCCCACAGAACTCCACAAATCTCTCTACACACAGATCAGGCTAATTCAGTTGAATAAAAAAAAGAAAAGGTTTTTTTAATACAAATCAAGATTAGTATAAATCTCGGGAGGTCCTTAAGGCTCACCACGCTAGGACGCATACCACGTAATTGCAACGACATGTGTGTTCGATTCCAACCAAAGCCCTTTGTTGCAGGTCATCCCCCTTCTCTCTACCGCTGATTTGCTGTCACTGACTGTCCTATCAAATAAAGCAGAAATGCCCTAATAATATCAAAAAAGAAAGAAAGCACAAGTATAAATCTTGATGTAAAACACATATGTCTGGAGACACAGCCACCCGAAGAAGGCAGAGGAGCAAAAAAAATTAAATTCTCTGCTATTATTTATACTAATCTTGATAATATGAATAAATATAACAAAAGGCACAACTGAAGTAGCAGTGAGTACCTTCGGCAGGGGGAAGCGAAGCTGAGCCAGCTCCACGTCGCCCACCAGCGGGATGGTGATCCTGTTGGGGAGCACCAGGTAGCTGGCGATGATATCCTGAATCAGATTGTTTGAGAAGCCACTGTGAGAGAGGGAGAGAGAGAAAGAGAGAGGGGGAGAGAGAGGGGTGGAGGGAGAAGGAGGAGGGGAAAGAATCAAAGTATAAATTGATGAATTATTAAAAAGACGAGGTGTTATAAATATAAACCACAGAAAAACTCAAAACCCCTCTGATCCCGCGAGGATTCCAACGCTCCATGATGACACATGATGGCAGAGAGTGGAATTATCATGTGGGGAGACAACGTGATCAGCTAACGAGGAAATCAAGGCACCTGATTCATAGTCGTGGTATAATGAGCGTATACCCGCGGCTATGATTCTAATTCCTTTTCACAAGTCAGTCCAAGTAATGAAATCAATAAAACACTAGCCTGTGATGATTATTATAACAAAGGGTATATTATTTCCGACAGCAAATATACATCACGACATCTGCTGAGGTGGGCAAAATCACATGTTTGACAATCCTATTGATGTTCAATCAATCAATCAATTTCACCTAGCATTAGCTAGCTCACTATCACACTTCATTGTGTGCTTTGGCCGCCTTCAGGGAGCAGATAGATGACATCATATTTGGAAACATGATGACCGGGGTATAAAATGTTTACCCTCCTATGTCAGGTCCATGTCATGGTATGACCCTGCTATGTCAAGTCCGTGTCATGGTATTACCCTGCTATGTCAGGTCCATGTCATGGTATTACCCTGCTATGTCAGGTCCATGTCATGGTATGACCCTGCTATGTCAGGTCCGTGTCATGGTATTACCCTGCTATGTCAAGGCCATGTCATGGTATGACCCTGCTATGTCAGGTCCATGTCATGGTATTACCCTGCTATGTCAGGTCCATGTCATGGTATGACCCTGCTATGTCAGGTCCATGTCATGGTATTACCCTGCTATGTCAGGTCCATGTCATGGTATTACCCTGCTATGTCAGGTCCATGTCATGGTATGACCCTGCTATGTCAGGTCTGTGTCATGGTATGACCCTGCTATGTCAGGTCCGTGTCATGGTATGACCCTGCTATGTCAGGTCCGTGTCATGGTATGACCCTGCTATGTCAGGTCCGTGTCATGGTATGACCCTGCTATGTCAGGTCTGTGTCATGGTATTTGGTGTCTATAGTGTTAAATGGAAGAACAGCTGTACTATGTGGTGCATATGAAAGCTAGACTCTGAGACAGCATCAAACACTAGCTGAGCCAACACTCTTTTTAATTATTAAAAAAAGAAAAGAGTTGAAAACATTTCATCATTTCACACTGCGCGCCTGCGCGGTTGCTTCCCACGCCTTGGTGGTTTGGGTGTCGGCTGCAGAGGAAGAAGTCAGGAGTGAGTCAGCAAAGCGGTGTTAGGGGTGAGTTAATTGGCACAGGTTCAGCTTGTCTTGTGTAATTAACCCTCTCTCTCCCTCTATCTCTCTCTCTCCTACTTCACAGCGCGACTGGGACCGGAGACTTGCACGCACGCGGAACACGGGCGGGGCAGAGGAGCTCTCCAGGCTCGGTGTTGACATTCGTATACTTAGTTGAAGTTTGACCGCGTGGATGCTGTCGGTTGCCAGCAAACGTCAACCATTGGTGTCCAGTAAACAGAACAAGTGGTTTCAAGTCCCGTCTCTGAGAGCACTGTTTATTTGTTTATTAGCAAAGGATCCCCATTAGCTGACGCCAAGATGTCAACTAGTCTTCCTGGGGTCCGAGACAACATTAAAACATTACAACATATACATTGCAATTAAAACATAATACAATTAAAACATAGCAAGACATACCAACCAAGGAAACACAACATAGCAAGACGTACCAACCGAGGAAACACAACAACATTAACACACAAACAAATTATATCTAAATATGTATACATCAACGGTAACATATTGCATAACTCAACATTGTCAATATTGGCTACATGTAAGATTTTAATTTATTTTTGAAGCTTGCTACACCTCTTATGTCACGTATGTCACTTGGAAGATAATTCCATGCCCTGATAGCCCTATATAAAACTGTTCTTTGCATACTGTTAGTATTTGCATGGGGTAGAATAATCTGCCCTCTACTTGCCCCTCTGGTAAAATGCATGTGCACATTTGAGCTGTAAATTATTTTATCCGTGATATATTTAGGACTGTGGGTTGTGATCACTTTATGAAAACAAATTAATAAGTTGGCAGAAAGTCTTTTCTCAACACTCCGCCAACTAAGACGTTCATGCATTTGAACAACACTAGTCCTATATGAACAACCAAGAACGAGTCTTGCTGCCTTATTTTGTACCACTTTTAACCTATTTAGCAACTGTTTTGAAGCAGAAGCCCACACTACAGAACATTAATCCAAGTGGCACAAAACCAAAGCACAAACAATCTGATTAAACAGTGCAAATGGAAGGAATGGTGCACATTTCCTGGCAGTAGCAACAGCTCTACCCATTTTAAAAACAGTTTTGTTTATGTGATCAGACCATAATAAAGTACTATCAAGCCAAAGGCCTAGAAGCTTAGTTTTTTCAACCTGCTGTATATGTTGACCTGCAATTTGTAGAACCAATGTAGGTTTACGTGCCAATCTTTGATTGGTCCCAAAAAGCATACAAACAGTTTTTGATATGTTAAGCACCAGCTTATTTGTTTGTATCCAGTCATATAAAATGTCCAATTCACCAGCGAAAATCTGATTGAGCTCAGAGTTTGTAGCTGCAGCATAATAAAGGGTTGAATCATCAGCATATAAAGTCAGACTAGCCTGATGAATAGCCTGATGAATAGAAAAAGGCATATCATTAGTAAAAATAGAGAATAAGAGGGGCCCCAGGCAACTCCCCTGTGGGACACCGCATTCTAACCCTCTACTGCCTGACAAAGCACCATTAAAATAGACCCTCTGAGACCTCGAGGACAAATAACTCCTGAAAAAAAAAATTGCTGAGTTATTAAAAGTAAACCATAGCAGATGAGTTTTTGTATTAAAAGATTGTGATCGATTACATCAAATGCGGCACTGTGTCGGCGGTGAGGGAGGAGGGGGGAGGGGGAATGTTCAATCAGTGCTACAGTATGAGATAACGGTAATGAGAACACCTCGGGCAGAGTTTATATATTTATATATATATTTTCCTCCTACTATAGCGCTTTGGTGTTAAGCTGCTTTAGCAGTAGCCTAGATAAGAGCTCTTATTGAACAATGGAAAAGTAAACATCAGATGACAAACAATTGTGAAATAGGAGGGGCGTGACAATGTATTGTGCCACGATATGAAAATGTGACAATGGATCTTTGAGGGGGAAAAAAATATTTTGACATCAGCGCATTCATTATTTGGGGGCGATAGTGGCTCAGGAGGTAGAGTGATCGTCTGGTAATCAGAAGGTTCCCGGTTAAATTCCAGCTCAGCCCGGCAGCGTGTCAAAGTGCCCTAGAGCAAGACACTTAACCCCTAACGGCTCCAGATGAGCAGGTCGGCACCTTGCATGTGAATGTGAGGCATAAGTTGTAAAGCGCTTTGGATAAAAGCTGCTATATAAATGCACCATTTACCATTATTTCACAAGTTATTTCATAAACATTTAGCTTATTTGATTTTGATTTGATTTGATTTTGATTTGAAGTCTTTATTTCGAATATTTATTGCCATTTACGACAAGATGATTAGGCCGTATGCCTTTGAATGAAAGTTTAGTTCAAAATGTCATGTCAAATTCTGAACCCAATATTAAAAAAGCACATATATATAGAATGTATACGTTCAGTCATTCCATTGTATAGCTTCCTGAGCTACCTCAGCGGATAAATCCTGAGCTGGGTTGCTGGAGAACGGGGGTAGAATTCTGCACAGTGAGACGATTAGAGGAAACGTGATTCTAGAAGATCGATCACATGGAGACCATCCACAGTCAAGCATTAAGAGGTGGGAGAGAGAGGTTTGAGAGATACAGAGAGAGAGAGGTTTGAGAGATACAGAGAGAGAGGTTTGAGAGATACAGAGAGAGAGGTTTGAGAGATAAAGAGAGAGAGGTTTGAGAGATACAGAGAGAGAGAGGGAGATACAAAGAGAGAGAGGTTTGAGAGATACAGAGAGAGAGGTTTGAGAGATACAGAGAGAGAGGTTTAAGAGATACAGAGAGAGAGGTTTGAGAGACACAGAGAGAGAGGTTTGAGAGACACAGAGAGAGGTTTGAGAGACACAGAGAGAGGTTTGAGAGACACAGAGAGAGGTTTGAGAGACACAGAGAGAGGTTTGAGAGACACAGAGAGAGGTTTGAGACACAGAGAGAGGTTTGAGAGACACAGAGAGAGAGGTTTGAGAGACACAGAGAGATGTTTGAGAGATACAGAGAGAGAGGTTTGAGAGACACAGAGAGAGATGTTTGAGAGATACAGAGAGATATGTTTCAGAGATACAGAGAGAGAGAGGTTTGAGTGATACAGAGAGAAGTTTGAGAGATACAGAGAGGTTTGAGAGATACAGAGAGAGGTTTGAGTGATACAGAGGTTTGAGAGATACAGAGAGAGAGAGGTTTGAGAGATACACAGAGAGAGAGAGAGAGAGGTTTGAGAGATACAGAGAGAGAGAGAGAGAGAGAGAGAGAGAGAGAGGTTTGAGAGATACAGAGAGAGAGAGAGAGAGAGAGAGGTTTGAGAGATACACAGAGAGAGAGTGGTTTGAGATACAGAGAGAGAGAGAGAGACAGAGAGAGAGAGAGAGGTTTGAGAGATACAGAGAGAGGTTTGAGATACAGAGAGAGAGAGAGAGAGAGAGAGAGAGAGAGAGAGAGAGAGAGAGAGAGAGATACACAGAGAGAGAGAGAGGTTTGAGAGATACATAGAGAGAGGGCTGGGAGGGTGGGGTGACAGCACAGCAGGTGGGGGGTTAGATGGGCGTGGTCTTGACGTATTTGATTCGACACTGGCAGAGCCCCAAGTAAGCAGCTGGTGCTGTCAGTCTGTCGTACGCCTGGCTATGGTCAAGGAACGCTGCAGCTAGCTACTATTTCACAGTCCAGCCAGCACTACACTACCACAGCAGCCATCAACCCCATCCAACCCCCCTCGAGTTACCCCCTGCTAGCACATGTGCGCCCACGCAAACATGAACACAAACGTGTCCACACTGACGCACACACACACACACACAAACGCACTGTACAGACTGGCCGGATCAATTTCACCCCTAGAGAGAAATGGCAACAGGAGGGGGGCCCAGTGTGTCTGTGTGTCCTCTGTAGAGAAAACAGTGACACTTTGGGCACAGAGCTCTGCATGTGTCAACATGCACGTCTAAATAGCCCACGCGGGGACAGCGGCAGCTGGGGCCTGAGACTTTTATTAGAGTGTCTCTGCAGCGGGTGCGTGTCAGCGAGCGGGAGACGTCAGTTAATTACACTGCACTGAGGACGGAGTGACAAGCGCTCAGATGAAGCAGGACAATACGAAAACACTGCGATAAGATGCAGCAGTAGATCCTCTCTTATGTCGTCTTTCGGTAGTAGATGGTCTGGTCTGGATGTCTGGGTCTTCTAATATGTCATGATGTGCTCTGTCCTTGTGTCCATGACTGTATTGGTTGTGCCCTGTATCCCTATCGTATGTTCTATGTGCTATTGTTGTGTTTTTATTGTTATATTGTATGTTTTATTGTATGTTATTTATCTTGATTTTATTCTGTTTTTATTGCTAACCCTTTTTTCACACAGGATTTTAACCTGTATGAAATGGAATGGAAATTAGCCTTTTGGCAAAAATTGGGTGCATTTACATTTGTAAAATATTTTATTAATGTACGCTGTCCCCCTTGATCAAATAAAGTAAACCTAAGTGTGCTGGGGCTTTTATACTGCAGGTGCTCAGCATGGTGTGCAGTTGGCGAGGTGCCAAGAGCGCTATTCCAATCAGATGACGGCCGCTATGTATCCCATAGTTCTTTTACGAGGAAGTATTCCTGTACGTTGACCATATGCACAAGGCGGCCGTTTTTGCTCTCATGAATGCAAACGAGCTGCTGCGCCACGCGCTCCGGAGCTGCGGTGCGCGTGGCTCACGTGACTCAGATCAAACTGTAAAACTATAGGCGTCGCAGATCAAATATTAATAAAGATATGGCAATTGCACGTCTTAATTCTCGCCCAACATGTTGTCAGAAACATATTTCAGTAAACGGTTTAGGTGGAAAAGAGGTTTGTCAAGGAGGGACCACCCATAGTTCTTTTCTACGTCGCTTGTGGCTACAATTCTGAAGGGGCGGCTAGGGAGCGTTCATCACAGCTGAACTGTTTCAATAGGGAGGGTTCTCATCACAGCTGAACTGTTTCAATAGGGAGGGTTCATCACAGCTGAACTGTTTCAATAGGGAGGGTTCTCATCACAGCTGAACTGTTTCAATAGGGAGGGTTCTCATCACAGCTGAACTGTTTCAATAGGGAGGGTTCATCACAGCTGAACTGTTTCAATAGAGAAGGTTCTCATCACAGCTGAACTGTTTCAATAGAGAAGGTTCTCATCACAGCTGAACTGTTTCAATAGGGAGGGTTCTCATCACAGCTGAACTGTTTCAATAGAGAAGGTTCTTGTCACAGCTGAACTGTTTCAATAGAGAAGGTTATCATCACAACTGCATCAAGCACATATTTCACATCATCTCAGTGTTGAGACAACCCACAGTGCAACACAATGCAACACACAGAGAAAGGCCATTTTACATTAGCAGACCTTTGGTCTCCCATAGCAACCGAACACTGGTCCCATGAACCCGTTTACATTCTAAAGCGTCTTCTATTATGATGCTAACTTGACATCTCCTTCTAATGGCGCTTCTCGGGCGAGTGTGTGTGTGGATGACAAATCTGGCATTACGGCTTGGGAAACTGTGACTGAAGAAGTGATCCAGCACACACACACACACACACACACACACACACACACACACACACACACACACACACACACACACACACACACACACACACACACACACACACACACACACACACACACACACACACACACACACACACACACACACACACACACACACACACACACACACACACACACACACACACACACACACACACACACACACACACACACACACACACACACACACACATACTGTATGTACGCACTGCAATGTGATGTCTTTTTTGTTCTAATTATATTTCTATTCTCATTCAATTCCCTTTATAAATAATTTATAATGCTCCTGCAATGCTCCTGATGAAATGAAAAAGAGTAATAAATAAAATAGAATATAACCTTGATGACAGTATTTAACAGATTAGATAAATTCATTGATAAACACAATTTACTCACCGATAGCCAGTATGGATTCAGAACACACCGGTCAACATCACTAGCATTAATAGAACTCATTGAAAAAAAATCACAGATTCCATAGATAAAAAAAAAACATGTAGCTGGAGTATTCATTGATCAAAAAAAAAAAAAAAGCATTTGATACTATTAACCATGATATATTAATCAAGAAATTGGAACGATATGGGATCAGGGGGGTAGTATTGGACTGGGTGAGAAGAGAAGCTATCTAAATAAAAGACAACAATTTGTGACGATGAGAGATTATAAATCTGAATGTTTGGACATTGCTTGTGGTGTCCCCCAGGGGTCAGTGTTGGGTCCAAAACTGTTCATCTGGTACATTAACGTAAAGTATCCAATATATTTAAATCTATTTTATTTGCGGATGACACTAATCTTTTTTTTTCTGGTGAGAATATCCAGCAGCTTTTAGACTGATTTCACATCTGAAATGAAGAAATAAAAAAATGGTTTGATAGAAACAAATTATCATTGAATTTGAGAAAAACTAAAATTATGTTATTTGGAAACTGTAGATTAAATACCTGTTCTACACGTTCAAATGACTGGTTGGTTCTTAGGGTTCCTCCAGTTTGCTCTGAACCAGAAAAAACTGCTTTTTCCTTTGATGCTTCCAACACCTGGAATGCCCTCCAACGGACTCTGAAGCTGAAGGTTCTTCCTTCTTTTGCTGCATTTAAAAGTATGACCTCTGACCACTGTCTGTCGACTTGTAACTGTCTTAGCTAATTATTTATCGTTTATTATTATGTATTGTCCCTATATGTATGAAATTGCTGATAAACGGTGTCTTTGTCTTGTAAGTTCATCGTCGCTGTAAATGAGGGTAACATCAGTGTCTCACGAGTTGAAATAGAATAGAATAGAAGTAGAATAGAATAGAAGTACTTTATTGATCCCAAGGGAAATTCAGCACCACAGATCGCTCACAATGAACATTCAGTTAGTCAAAAATCTAAAATAGAAATAAGAATACATATCTTACTGTGTGGAAGTATGGGGGGTCGACATTTAAAAATACTGTAAATCTGATAGTCTTACTGCAAAAGCGGGCCATTCTGAGCCTTTTTAAGGCTGGTTACTATGACCACACAAATCCACTGTTCATAAAGTCTCATGTTATGAAATTTAATGATTTGGTTTATTATAAAATTATGCAAATAATGTACAGAGCTAAAGCAAAGTTACTCCCGGACGGTGTGCAAAGGTTTTTTTTCAATACATGAAAGAAAATATGATGAGAGATATTTGTACATTTACTGTTCAAAAATCTAAGGGAGGTGTATTTCTATTGTTGGGATTAACTTGTGGAACAATGCTGATACATTTAAGAATGAGTCATTCACTTTTGGTTTTTAAGAAAATGGTTTGTATAGCTATTTTTGATGATTACAAACGTGAATAATAATTTTTTTGTTATTTTCTTTTAGAATACTGTTTGAGTCTTCATGTTGTTAAGAATATAGGACAGGCATGTATAAATAAATAAGCATTATGCTTCAGTCTGTACCTTTTCAGTCACTGCCAAATCAAATCAAATGTTGTTAAATTATTGTGCATATTGTATTGTGGTGATGACTGAATAAAACTACTACTACTACTACTACTACTACTACTACTACTACTACTACTACTACTACTACTACTAATACAAATAAAAATACACAGTCAGATATATACATTCTAAAATATGTATATACATTCTAAAATAAGGAAAGTAAGGGATGAAATGAAACAATATATCCATATTCCGCCGGCTCCCCACCGAGCCTGCCTGCCTGCTTTAGAATTCAAACTGTGCCCTCGCTTGTCCCCCAGGCCTCTCAAGCATTACCGAGAGCCTTGTAGTTAAAAGCCTTGCCAGTGTGGGGTCCCCCCCCCCCCCCCCCCAGAGAGAGAGTCGGTGCTCAGGCTCATTTGTAGATGCTAAGAATGATGAAATGAAATGCGGGTTTGGGGGCTGGATTCTGCCTTCTTTCAGATTTCGAGCTGCCATGTTTGTGTCAAGTGAAGCACCTGATGGGAGAGAAACTCGTGGCGTGGTAAGGATTGCCATCGACTCCAGAGAGCAGGCTTATTCCTGATACTATAAAAGCTCTCTCTCTCTCTTACACAAAGGCACACACAAAAGTACACAGACAAGCAGACACACACCCACACAGATCCTTGTTGACAAGTCATACGTGTATTGACTTACCTGAGCCCAGGGATGTCTAATATGTTAGTGAGACCAGTCCAGTTGATGTCCAGAATCTAAGGGTAATCAAAGGGAGCGTAGGAGTTAGTCAGGTGGAACGTGCTGCATTGGCAAACAAATGTATCACTGTTTATTCTCCTCAATACACAAGGATCGGACAGGTGCAAGACGAAACTACTTCCTAATCGATTAAATATATTGTTCTGCGGCCAGTTTGTTCCGGCAAACAGCCACTTGATTTATCACAACAGAGAATGTTAATGGGCGGGTGCTGCAAACCAAGGTTGACAAAACGAACAGACTTGAACTGAACACTGAAGTACCATGGAATCTCTTTGATTGACAGCAACAAAAAGTCTACATGGTTTGTGATGTCAGACACTTCAGACAGTGACCTTGATTTGGTACACTGTCAAAAGAGATGTGTTGTATTTGTATTTTTAATTTTATTTATTGGTTTAAAATACAGAGACAGTACATATTAAGGAACATTACTGTAAATATGCCAGTTTAGCCAGATTGGCTCATTTTCAACCGTAGTCTCTGGGGTAGGTGTCATGAGCACTACAATAATTAAAGCACAGTACAATAATTAAAACACAGTAGGAATCAGTAGGTTACAAGCCTGTTGATAAAATACATTACAATTAGTGCTGTCAGGCGATAACATTTTTGTATCTGATTAATTACAGGATTTGTAATTAATTAATCAAATTAATCGCATTTTAATCACATAACCATTTTAGGCCTGATATTCTATATTCTATAATCATATTTCAAATTGCATGTGTCCGGATGGCGTGAATATTTTAGGCAACCAACTTGTGTTTAGCGTTTCTCTGATTGGCCAATACGCCCATGTGACCACGGCAGCGCGGAAATAGGCTGTCTATTGCCTCGCGCTGCAGCGCGGAAATAGGCTGTCTATTGCCTCGCGCTGCAGCGCGGAAATAGGCTGTCTATTGCCATTCTCTAAGTCAAACTCTAACCTTAACCAGCTCCTTAACAGCGCCTAAACTTAACCCTTCTAACCTTAAGCAACTCCGAAACAATGCCTAACCTTAACCAACTCCGAAACAATGCCTAAACTTAACCGGCGAAATGAATGCACGTTAAAAAATATTGCCATTCTCTAAGTCAAACTCTAACCTTAACCAGCTCCTTAACAGCGCCTAAACTTAACCCTTCTAACCTTAAGCAACTCCGAAACAATGCCTAACCTTAACCAACTCCGAAACAATGCTTAAAGTTATGCCTAAACTTAACGGCGAAAGAATGCGAATGCACGTTAAAAAAAAAAAAAAATTGAAGGGAATCGAACTAGCCAGCAACGAGCCGTAGGATCGACAGCCATGCAGCGTTGCCAATTGAGCTATTTCTGGATACTGAATAAGGGGCGGTTACTGGCATATAATGCTGCCGCGACGGAGCTCCGCTGCCGAGCTCTGCTGCTGCCGCGTCGCCGCGGGGGCGTGGCTAGACGCAAGTTGGGCGTGGTTAGACACAAGTTGGTTGCCTTTAATATTTAGGCGTCCGGATGGCAGAATTCAGTACTGTATCTACAAAACCTTCAGTTTAATCATCTTCCCTTTATTAATTTGCTTAGATTTTTCAGGTCTGGTCAATTTTAGCATGGTGTTATTCACAGTCAAAGATAAACAAAATAAAAGAATTTGAATTGATATTCTCATTTGGTTCATTACAATTACTCAAGCCTAGTAACAGACACAGTATTTCTGACACTGGGAATACATTCCTTGAGATCCATAGATGTCCCTAGAATCAGATACCAAGAACATGCAAATGGACCATTAAAAAAAAAAATCTATAAATGTTTATTTTATTCTACGTTCTTATGGAATGAATGAGATAAAAAAGATTTGTATTTTTTATAAATTGTGTGTTAATTTTCATTACAAGATAATTTGCTGTGTAATTAATTAACGCAATAAACTGACAGCCCTAATTACTCTCTCTCTCCTCTCTCTCTCTCTCTCCTCTCATCTCTCTCTCTCTCTCTCTCTCTCTCTCTCTCTCTCT